>NW_027518696.1:14815000-14950000 GCF_043159265.1 Tasmannia lanceolata | reverse complement strand
TTTTGATCGAAATTTTGTCCTAAAAATCTGGCATTTCTTGCGCTAATACCAAATTTCGCCCGAAATTTCGGGATTTTGGCTGAAATTTCAGTTTCGGATAATTTCGAAATTTTAGCTGAAACCGAAATTTAAAACCTTGTATACGATTCCGAATTCCCAAAACCAACTATCCATGAGTCTGCAATCATCCCAATAAGAGGACATGACCCTATACAACTCTGTAGCATGAAATGCATCCTGATAATCTATACTAGTAATACAATATTGTTTAAACGGACTTTTCAGTGACAAACTAATTTGGAAGCAGAATCATCATATTGTACATCATAATAAAGAAAAAGAAGAGTAAGATCAAAACCAAACCAGGATCTATGGGACCGGTGGTTGTTACTACAATTCTCCGATCATTTAAAACAATTTCAGCTTGCAGAAAACGCCCAACGTCAAAGGGCTCAGGAGCATAAACTGGTTTTGTGGCCCCTGCATATTTTGTAAGTTCAAATATAAAGAGTAAGATAATGTGTCTAAAAAAGATGCATTCAAGAGAAAATGCTCTACAAACTGTCTCAAGGTTATCATTCAAAAAAACGGAAAAAAGTAAAAAAAAAAAACTGTCTTAGGACAAAACATTGTTAAAAGTAACATATACACGTGTTTGTGTGTGTCAGTGTGTCTTTTTCAAATCCAATGTGCTATAAAGATTGGCATGCTTAGGAGCCATGATCCACCAAAGGGTCCACATGACCCTGAAGGAACTTGGGAAGGGCTTTTATGCAACTGTTTAGTTAGTACCTATTTAAAAAGTATAGTTTATGTTAGAGTAGAGATTTAAGGGGTAAATTGGTCTTTATATGTTTCATTATGTAAAGCTTTAAAATGGAGTCAACTCCCAAAGAATTTAGGTTATTGGGTTTATTTTTGCTTACGAAAGGAATCTTCTCTCCTTTGGCTTCAACCTCCAAGGTGCGGACTTGGGTGGAGCTTACGGCTAAATTTCAAGTACGAAACTGTCAAGGCAATTTCTAACAAGGCCATTTCATGGCTCTTCTTTTTCAAGAGAGGACCTCATAGCAAAATTTGTCTTATTCATTTAATCCTCATGAGGTTCATAAAAGGGCACTTCTCTCCTGAAAAAAGAGGGGCTGCAAAATTGCTTTTGCAAAATTGCCTAGACACTCCCCTCATGTATTTTCCTTTCAAGTCGTGAGTCATGACTGCTTATTCTTTCCTCTCTTCTATTGATGGGGGTTTATTTATTGTTGTTCATGTAATTATTTCTTAATCCCATAGTTTCAGCCCTATATATGTTCTTTGACATGTTTTGGGATTGATTCATGCTTTAGTCTTGGGCTTAGATTTTTCAAAATGTGGCTGTTTAGACATGTCCAATAGTCACCTTGGACTGGTTTTAGACACTCCCCAAATGGCATAAATTACCTACGGACTTTACGACACCAACTTCAATACTGCCTTCAAAGTTGGAGAGCGTAAATCAAGCATTGCCATATACCTTGTAAGAAAATAAAAACTTCCCAGTAGCTTAAGATCTATTAAACATGGTTCACTTTTGTTGTTATAATTTTCAACAAGCATATCAGAGCAAGCTTTCCTTCCTCATCAAATAAACAACAATTATACTGGGCCACGGCTAACATAAGTTTATCAAAAACAAAAGCAAACATAAGTTCATCAAAAACAAAAGCAAACATAAGTTCATCAAAAACAAAAGCAAATATAAGGACACATCAAATTCAAAATGATGTAAATTTCTAATAGCTAAATGATTGAATCACCTAGCAAACCATCCAAATGAAAATTGCACTAAACAGAAACAAAAAAATTACCTGAAATAGAAAATTTTGAATGCATCATACCTGAAATCAATTCCTTCTTGCTTCGTTCCGGTGATACACGATACCACTGAATAGAAAATTTTGAAGTGTCGGCAGTGCTGTCTGTGCTAGGAATAATCCGCAAATATGAACCCAGCGTCTCAAAACCATCCAACTCATACAAACTGGATTTGTTTTCCTCGAGCCTTTTGCTCATTGCCAGCTGAAGAAAGCAACAAAGCAAGATAAAGCAAAGAGTTAATCATATAGAAGAATTAACATCCCCCTCCCCTACCCCCCACCCCCAAAATTGTAGATTTCTCATGATGCAATAAAATAATCAGATTCGATGGCTCATTGGTCCACGAAAGCCACCTTGGAAATTCAACGATTTATTTGACGAAATGTTTCATATAGCAAAGAATAGGTGGATTGAATTCATCCATGTTTGTCGAACAGCCAACGAGGTATCGTATGGCTAGGCTAGAGTGGGTGTCTCTTTAGAGACCTTGGCAATTTTCGATGACCTTCCTCGATGATTTTTCTTTGATTGTATTTTCTTTTTATCTCTCCATCTTTTTTTTTGAAATATGACAATTGTATTCATACCATGAAAATTACATTAGGTTACACTGGGGACCAGGAGTCCCTCGTGTTTTTACATTGTATGATAGATTAAGGTATATCCTAAACCAAAAGAGCAAAACCAAAACTCCAGCCACACCATGAGCCAAGATCAACTGTGAATAAACGAGAAATGCTTCCACCATTGTATACCTAAAATAGTATCCGCCTCCTACTGATTCTTAAAAAACTAAAACCATATCTAATCTTTGCAATATTCCCATAGAAATCTTGATACTACCTATGCCGACCATTTCTCCAACTCCTCCATGATGTGCCGGATTTGGAAATCCGGCATTTCAATGAGCAATTCCTCCGAAATCCGAGCCAGGTATCCAGAGTTTTTTCTGCTAGCGATCCTTTCCTCCACCAACCTGATGCCTACTATCTTGTTGGCTTCCCAATTCAGCCACCTCTCGGCCCTTTCCTCATTCAACATGAATTTCAATAAAGGGTGTTTATGTAGCGGCGAGTGGGTATCTTTAATCGAGCCAGTCCCACAGAGCCTATACAGGGTGAAGGGTTAGTCTTGAGCCTCTAACTTGAATAGTTGCCACTGTTTCCGGAGAAGATCTCCTGACATCTCCTTGTGAGTCGGGTCATTGACGAGTGCCCTCTCTTCATTATAGACCATCGTCTTCATCCTTCTAAGGATATTTTCTAAAACAATAATCTCCATGAGAAGCCGTCTGCTCCTACCACCAGCGCAAGAAGAAGAGCCGTTATCCAAAAGCTCTCCTTTGCGCCACTAATGAAGCCCTAAAGTTCCAGTTCCAAGACCTTATAACTTCCCGCTGCTAAAAATTACTCAAAACGCCTGGACACGCCAAGACAGATGACTTAATTATGGAATGAGGCCACGATATAGCCTCTATAACCTCACTTCTATTGGATGTACTAGGAGGAGGTATTCCCAGACCCAAAAGACTACTATCTTCTAGAACTTGGGGGAGGCCACTAGAGAATTATCCGAAGACAAGACCTACGCTGGGAGGGTGGGCAAAAAGTTTAATAACTTTTGGAATGCTGCTTTTGACCTTTACCCCTCCTAGAGAAGGTCCTGAATATTTCTCCAATTTTTTCGTATTAAATCTTTCTTTTGGTCTTGACACCCTGGCCTTGAGTCCAAGAAGGCTTTCACGAGAAGAAGTGTTCCTTACCTTTGAATAGTGACCAACTTTTTTACTCATCTTAGAGGGCAAATCTTGTACGGACCATCTCGGTCGTTCATCTCTCTTTCAATAAAATCTGGCTACCTTCTTCAAAAAAAAAATGCAGGTTAGGGCCACTACGCACACTATCCAAACAATACAATTGTTGCCCCCCCCCCCCCCCCCCCCCCCCCCCCCACACACACACAAACAAAAAAAAAAAGCCAGTCCATGCCCAAAAGATCTCCACTGGACAACCTTAACTATTCATATTATTGGGCATAAAATGAATGGTCCACAGAGTAAAAAAACAATGGTAAAAAGATCCACATAATTCGGAGGATTAGAATGGTCAAGCGAATGTGATTTTTGGTTTATGGTCCATCCATTGCACGCCCAGCAGGTGAAGTATTGGATCACTAAGGTGGTTGACTCCAATTGTACTTTTGCTGCTGGCATTTTCCCATGGAAAAATACACGCAGACACCATATAATTTGTCTTTTAGTGTCAATTTACTAATGCAGAAAGAGAACTGGTGTTGGTCTCCTCAGTATTGAACTCTGCAAAACCTTTAAAACATTGCTCAGTTATTGCACAGGCGGAGCAAGATAACTAGGGTTGGTCTCCTAGGAATTTACTTTGCCAGGAGAGTTCTGGCTTTTGAAATCATTTCACAGCAACCTTTACTAAAGCTGGGGGAAATTTTGAAGAACCAAAGTGGCATATAATCTTTTAATCACTAGTTGGAAATATGTGCATATCAACAGAGTTCACCCGAGCATTGACAAATCTAATGCTCGGTTAGAGCTTTGACAGGTGTCTACATTACACATAATAGGCCGCGTTAACTCTCACTATAAAATAAGAGAAATGAAACAAAAAAACGTCCAAGATTGACTCACACTTCACATGAACAAAAGAACATACCATACAAGTTCAAAGTATTAGCAAAAAAATAAGTGAATCATATACGTAATAAAGATTCACGAGATATGCATGACAATAAGAAGAAATTTGGACAAGATTCCAAACGTGCATAGCCAAATTTGCAACCAAAGAAAAACCTAAAAGTTCTTACAATAAGCAAGCCATATAAAGTATATAAAGCTCCACCACAAGATACTATGATATTCTGACCGAGCTCTAATGAGATAAGAAATAAGATAAATTCCACATCTAGCAAGCATAGGAAAATAGGAGTTGAGAGGCCAATAAAATAAAAATTAAAAGCTGAAACTGTCAAGCAGGGCAGCCACGCTCAAGATAGCAGGTATTTTATTTTTATTTTAGAAGGTAGCAGGTATTTTATTAAATTACTAAAAAAATTAATTTCTGCCCACAACAGAAAAAGGAAACAACTGGCTAGAGAAAATACCTCTTTCCGAAGCTGAAGAGAGTACATGGACTTCTCTGCAAGCTGGATCCGCAATGCTTGAAGTTCATGTTCCATGTCCATTACCTGGGCAACATGTTCACTTCTCTCGTTAGCAACAAATAGAAAAGGATGTAATCATTTTTATATAACAAGTGTTTTACTACCAAAACAATGACATTGGAGCTGACTTAAGGATGGAATTCCATTGAAGAAAATGCAAAATTAATTGTTCTGGAAAGATTCGTACTCAGCTGATATCCCTAAAGAGAATTGACATGCATGGGCATATAACAGCATTACTGAATGAAGCCCAATGTCTTACAGGTTTTCCCTTTCATTTTCGTGCAAAAAACAAAAAATAACAAATAATTGGTAATTGCATTTTGCCCCCTTTAAACCAATTAAGAACTATCAAGGTCATGGAACATGTTTCAGGATTTATTGGATTTTTAAGGTACAATTTTTTTCGAAAGGGGATTTTTAAGGTATAATATCTTATTATGTCATACTCCAAAAGTTCATCAATCATAAAAGTTCCAATTCTGAAAATTTTTATTAAGCATTTATATACAAGGCTGATGAAACAGCTTGCATGGACACATAACACATTAAAATCATGCCCCTCGCCACTTGATCTTAAAGACCACTTTCCACTACCCATAATCTCATCTCATAAATGAGGATAGCAAAAGAGTGCAGCTCACCATTGCCTCGGCCAAGGGGTCTCTACAAGAGAGTCTAGTAGAAAATCTAGCTCCAGGAGAAACGAATCACATTCTCCTCTTTCTTGGTCATCTTCCCATGAGACGTGTTTCTCCTTGGATTGATCAAAAATATTACATACAGACTAAGTACAAAAGTTACAATTTTCTAGAAGGTGTGATCATAATGTTAGTAATCTTCTAGCTACCAAGAAGGATTAAATCAGAATCATGAGATTCTTCATTTAGTATTTTCACAAATGTATGCTTTAAAGGGTAACCAAGGGATATTATTGACATGAGAAATTATATGGTGGCCGACCGTGAAGTCCCATCAAGATGGTACGTCAGACGTACCACCCTTGATATTTGATCCAACAGTAGCCTCTTAAAAAGTGGGCTGCTGTTGGATCAAATATCAAGGGGGGTACCGCTTTGACAGTACTTAACGGTCGGGCACCATATAAAAACTCTTATTGACATACCTTGCTTGGTTGATGCAGCATTTTGATTCTTCTAGCTTCTTGAACCTCCTTCATTAGTTCTTCCAAATCCTGAAAATTTGGAACATAAAGTGCAAAATCATTAATATAAGGGTCCATGTACAATATGCAAACAAAGTAAAAAACTACTATATTGGTAAAAACCATAGTTACCGGGGTGGGAAACGAAACGTGAAACGGAAACGGGAAACGCATGAAAAAAAAACAGGGGAAACGAGAAACAATAGAAAATCGTACAAGAAACGTCTTAGGAAATGATGTGTTTTTTCCAAAATGATTTTTGTAAGTTCCACACATGTTTCATATATGTTTTCTACGAGTGTTGCATACATTTATCACGCGTCTTAGGAAATGATGTGTTTTTTCCAAAATGATTTTTGTAAGTTCCACACATGTTTCCTACATGTTTCATATGCATTTTCTACGAGTGTTGCATACGTTTATCACGCGTTTACACATGATTTGCATAAGCTTTCCATATGTTTCCCATGTGTTCCAGAAACATTTCTCCAATTTTGTATCATATTTTGGAAATGTTTCCGAAATGTGTTTCCCTCATTTTAGGGGAAACGAGTTTCCCAACCGCAAGAAACGCGTTTTAGGGGAAACGGGCTTCCCACCAGCCCAAGGAGTTTCCGGCAACTACGGTAAAAACTAAGAAGTTAATAAGTATAATACTTTTAAAGGCAAACATGTAGACTGAAATCCATGCAAAATCATCAGAATCCAAAGAATCTAGTCTGAAACACTTGATATACTTTTTCCTTACCTATTTCTCTTTTCTTTTTATCATTTGCTTGGTTTGTCTTGTTTAAGAAGCTTCAATTTATCAAGTCTAAGCTCATTTCTTGGAAATAATCTGTCTTTTGGGATATTAGATCGAGAATCTCTCACCTTCGTTCTCAAAATAAATTCATTTCCAGAAAAAAAAAAAAAAAAAGGTATCATAAAAGCACATAATATGTTTCTCCACTTACATAAATTTATGATTATATTTCAATTCTAACTTCATCCTTAAATAGCACATTACTAATGTCTATTAGCCAGAGTAGGAGTTCCCAAAATAACATTCTTGTAAATGGCATTGTTCGTTCATTTTTTGTCCCTTGCGATCAGTTTTCTAAGCTAATAGTTGGTTTGGTGTGCAACCCACTTGCATTTTGATGCAAAAACACAAGTGGATTCCCCACTCGCTAAAACTGCTAGTATGTCGCACACGTATACTGACCCAAAACATATAAAAATATGTTGCTCCATCAATGGTTTCATATGAAATAAGAAAGTACTGCAAAGAAAATTGTGTGATTGAGATATAAGGGATTGTCATCCAATTCCCCGTTGAGCTGGGGCTCAGTATTACCATCATAAAGCTTAAGCATTGCCACCAATGTTAGTTGGTCCTATAGAATTAAAATCTTAAAAAAAAACACAAAAACAATCTTGATTTAAGCTAGGCCAAAATTTTGTTAAATGGGAGAGGTGATTCATTGTCAGTAAAGTTCAAAAAATCAATCTTGGCTCAAAATTTAAACTCAGCCTAACCGAAGAAGCAGTACATAAATGTTGTACAAAATAGAAAAAGGACTAGGGTTGCAAACTGAGAGAAGCCAATGAAAGATTGCGAGTTTTTGACAGCTCAGCAAGTATATATGTAACCAGTACATGGTTAGGTCCAAAGTCAAGTCTCATTAAGTTTAAGCCAAAGAACCACGTTTTAAATATTGGTAGGTGCAAATTTTCAAGGAGGAACACTCTCAATACTGTTTAAAAACTGAAGCAGCCCGTGTGTTGATTTCTGGCTAAGGTCCCTAAACGTGGACATTTAATATCAAGGAGTTGAAGTTTTTAACCTAAAACATGTAGCTTTGATGCCATGTGAAACAACCAATTTCTCCAAAGGTCGTGAGTTCAAAACTCCTTTATATTAAAATCCACATGTAATGGCCAACTCAAAAAAGGGGTCACTTGTGCCACGCGTAGGCCAACCCTAAAAAGCGGGGCCACACGTGAGGAGTGTTAAAAGTATAAAAGATTAAATGGCGCCAACTCTAATGGTTTAATCTTGGAGATTTTATATGATGAATGGCCGTACAAATCATTATTTTTCAAAAAGTACTGTACGGCCTACTTCATAGGATGATCCAAACCGTTCATTTGTTGGGATACAACGTAAATAGGTTGTGCCCCAAAAATCATATCCATAGGATAATCCTAACCTTCTAATCTATATAGGGACCACAAATTATGGAAACATGTACAGATTGGAGGGTTAGGATCATCCTATGGAGATGATTTTTGGGGCACAACCTATTTACGTTGCGGCTCTACAAATGAACAGTTTGGATCATCCTATGAAGTAGGCCGTACAGTACCTTTGAAAAATAATGGTTTATACAGCCATTCATCATATAAAATCTCTTAATCTTGTGGAGTAATTGGTTGTTTCACATATGTCAAAAGAAATATGAATAGCAGTGTTTAAAAACACAGATGCGGGCAAAATGAGGCCAAGAAAAATTCTTGTCGACTTGGCACGGGTGCGGCCAAGAACGCGGTTGATGCAGTCAAGTACTCGGTTGACGCAGTCATAACGCGGGAGAGTCAAAGGAGTTTTCATTGACTCTGGAGGGAAAAACTTAGAACGCGACCAAAGGAAAAGGCAGCCCACTAGAAGGGGGGGGGGGGTGTCCAGGATGACACGGGAGAGTTTTAAAACTATGATGAATAGCAGGACACAAACTCATCCCCCATGAATAAAATTTCAGAAAGACTAATTTATATTGAACTACAGACACTACAGACCACGGTACAGAAAAGAATTTGAATACGTAGCAACTGTAAGAGCATTTCAGTCCATAAAACGGAAGGTAAAAAAAGAATGGGAAGAATAACCACACTAGTTTTCCACGAAAAAAATCAGTACTTATAAACAAATTCAGGAAAGAAATATACAGAAAAGCAGTTTTTTCTGTCACTGAAAGATACAAATGAATCATCGGAAACTTTGAAGAGGAAAAATAGCCAAGGTAGTAGTCTAGGAAAACAACTATACAATGGCAGAAAGAAAACCAAAAAACTTTAAAAAAAAATCAATTTTTAGACAAACCTGTGCCTTTTTTTAGACAAACCTGTGCCTCGGATGTCATTGAAATCTGATCTTGCTCCTGAAGAGACTGTTCAAGTCTCTGCACTGCTGCTCTAGCGCTTTCAATTTCAGCACGAGCAAAACTCCTTTCCTCTTCAACCACCTTTTTAGCATCTTCCGAAGCCTGGAAACAAATGGAAAATCAGTAAAAATGCATATACAAGGGAACTAGCAGCAAGAGGGATTCAAAAGATAACAACACAGTATACGGACGAAGACTGGAGAAAGTTTGAGCATCAAAGGATACAGTGATAAAAAATAAAAATAGCATAAATAAAGAATAATACAATCAAGGATTTTATATTTTGAGAGATAAATGCAGAGAAGAACCAACAATACAATCAATTTTTTTATGTTTTGAGAGATAAATGCAGCAATCAGGAGTATTTGGAAAAGGCAAACACTTTTAGCAAGCTATGTACTGTAAAAAAGATAAGATTCTAAAATATGCTCATTATTGTTTGGATCCCAGTGATGTTTTCAGTCATTTAGTTTATTTCACCGCATTTATTATGTGATGAATAAGGAAGTTACAATGCACAACAACCCACAATTGGTGTCCCACATGAAGGGGCAACTCAGGTAGGGTCCAACCAAAATCCCGTTGAGACACTAAGCCAACCCAGTCTTGGGTCATGTTGGCTTGGTTGAGTCAACCTCAGCTGAATTCAGGTCAAAAAGAAATGGGGACAGAGGGATCAAAAATTGCTAATTCGTATAGAGCAACATCGAACCGGCACAACCAGAAACGAGAGTTGCATGCATTATATCGACACAAAGCAACCAACAGGGATTCATAAAATTTGGTGCTTTTCAATCCCTAGTTTCTATGGGCAACAAAGGACAAAATACAATCTATTCCTTCAATTATAGATATTGCACAATAAGATTCAGCACTAATTTTTTACTTACGTATATATTTCATCATAGATGGTAACTGTTACAGAAATGCTCCTCAACCGCATTTAATTACACCAAACACAACCCGAATTTAGTAAATTGGGTTGGTTCATGTTGGGTTCGGTTTGGGCAAAGAAATTTGGAGTTGGGTTAGGATCATAGTTGGAGAGAAACAGTCCCCTGTTGTTGTCTTTAGGGCCATCAATTCCACCGGGGTCTTACGGTCTCTGAGAGAGGGGAGAACTACCTAACTAAAGAAGAATAGTGTTCTTTCTAAGAGTAGGCATGGAGAGCTTTTTGCGGGGAAACTTGCAAGTACAGTTTGGGGGTTAGCAAAACGTGATACGGCAAAAAAACGGGGAGAGGGGGGATGAGTTTAATACGGTATCGATTCATTAATACATAGTAAAAAAGGTCAAATAAAAGAAAATACGAAAAAACACATTTAGTACATTTAAAATTGTCAGTTACAAAATATAGCAATGGTAAATTTGGAAATTTGGCCAAAAAAATGCTTAAAACTGAGTTTTTTGCTGTAAAAGTTTAAACAGGAAATTAAATGATTAACCTACAAAATGTGTCTTTTTAAAAAATGCCATTTAAAACAGCGTTTTATTAACCATTGTTAGGATTGAAGAGTTCGGGTTTGGGTTCTAGCTGACCCCAACCCAACTAACCTACCCAAGTTGAAGCCTGAGTCCCATGCCTGATAATCAAATAAAAGTGTGACCTATGTACAATGATTGAAACTATTAATACAGTGTCCGTGAATGGGACACAAAAATTTCAAGAATCAAACACACTCTGATAAAGAGAACATTGCCTAAATCCGATTTTCTTCGCAGTTTATAACGTAATACTCAATGTATTATTTTCTTTGCAGTTTATAACGTATTAGAGGATTTTGCACTTCGCACTTTTAGTTTGGAGTTTGGATATCATTTTTTAAGGAATGATGTCGCCATGTTTCGTTGTAGTTGCTAATTGGCTACTTGGTCCACACAACTCCGTATAAGAATTAAATATTTATATTGATGAAAAATGCATGCTCTATTTAATTTCATTATAACTTCAATTATTTTTACATATTTGGAACCTTACAACTAGTTGACATAAGTGACCAAGTGTAAATTATGTGAATTCCCTAAGTCATAATGCACAGGCAAGTTCAAGAAAAAAAAGCTAATTTATTTGGTTTGCTGTCTTTACGCTTTAGTATCTTGAGTAACAACATCAAATAGTAAGAGTCATAATGTCATCCCTCAAAAGAAGAATCTATCATAAAATGAGGTCCCTGATCCAGTATAAGGCCTAATATTGATCAGCAACAATTTTCAACCCCTGAAAATAGATGATCCCTACTTTAAGTGAAAATGGCTGGCTATCTATTAATCTCCAACTCGAAGCAAGTAGGAAATAAACTTTAAGTTACAGTTCAAAATAGAGGTCACGGTTTTAAATTTCCACCAAAATAGACACGAAACGACCAAAATGTTTTTGTTTATGCTATTTATCAGCAACAATTTCCAACCCCTGAAAATAGATGATCCCTACTTTAAGATAACTTGGCTATCTACTAATCTCCAACTCAACGCGTGTAGCACATAAACTTTAGTGGCATACTTGAAATTGAAACGCATACTGAAACCAAAACCATGTGTGTGTTAGTGGCAGACTTTATCAGTATGTGTTATATAATTATATTTATAGGAATTATATCTGAAATATAGTGTATCTATTTTGTATAAATATTTATATGAATTAAATGTGAAATGTCGTACGTATTAAATAATCAGGACAGCGCATGTCACTAGGCATTCGATATTGTTAAACCATATGTATGTATGGCTATCTTCTTATGTGACAGTTTCCAAATATGTATTTGTGCTTATTCTTATGTGATAAGTTTTAAGTATGTATTTGTGTTTATTCTAGCATTTCTTGAAGTTTCATAATAAAATTATATCATTTGCACATCTTTTCATACGTCTCCGTAATTTGACAAGATTTCCACCAAAATTTTCAACCAAAACAGAAACATTTCTGTTTCTGTGGCAGCTGAAAGCAAAACTGAAACCAAAATTCAAAACCATGACAGATTTAAGGGTTGCAATGTAAAATTCTTGTTACTCACTTTCAACTGTCAGCTATGATTTGGCTGACACTTTGAATTTATTGCCGACTCACGTGTCCTGCCGTGTCCGACACGACATGCGTGTCCACACATGTCGACACTCCTTTGCACATTTTTACTTGTATTGCTGGAAGTGTTAGACTTAATGTGGGTGTGTGGACATGTTTTTGTACCATGTCAAGTGTGACATTCTGTTTTTTTATTGAATATTGTGTTTACCTCATTCAAACAACTCGCATCCATGTCGAAACTCTACACACGAATCCATATCCACAAATCATGATTACATTTACTTTCAATTTTAGTTGTGTCCCCATTTCTTAAGTTTGGGGATTTGCTGTGTCCAACACTCTGTGTCCGTGTCGCCACGCGACACTCGTCTCCGTGTCCACAAATCATAGACTGTCAGTGACTTCTAAGTTGAAGACTGTGAAATAGAAGATTTTCGTATCTATCATGTACTGATAGAAGAGCCTTATATTCTTTATAACCTCAAGTGGTCAGAAAACAGTCTACCCTCAAATCTTTTCTATCCAAGTCACAGAGTTTCTTCTTTTGTCTTGCTATAATAAATCTTCTTTCCATAAAAATTAACACAAGCTTGCCAAGTATCTGACCAGACTTAGATTCTATGTTAGGAAACTATTAGTTTGAGCAACCTAATTAAAAAAAACACAATACGATTTATACTGATCCTTAAATATGATGATTGATCTATCTTTTGACACAAAGGACAAAGGACTTTACTTGCAACTAATACACTTTTATTACTTGAAGATTTCTTCAACCGAATTATTAGACCTTTGATAGAAGTGAATGATGACATAAACACTTGAGGAGAGGAAAAGGTTAGAAATATACACCTGAAGTATCGATGATCGATATGCATTGTCAAGAAACATCATGACATTACCTGCTTAAAAAAATTTGCCAGCTTTTTCACTTCCGCTTTTTCATGGAAAAGCTCTCCTTCTCTTTGGGTCAACTGAACTGCTAAAGCTTCCACCTACATGAATTGAGTACATCTCAGCATGATCAACGTACACTTTGAATGAAAAATAAGTATAGGCAAATAAATCCAAGCATGCATTCTGAAATAGATTGCAATAACATATAATTTAGCCGACACTTCAAATTTTAAGCAGACACGCGTGTAGACACATATCAACACTCCCTTCGACACTTGTAAATATGCTGCTAGAACTGTCAAACTTAATGTGGCTGTGTCAGAACTATTTATTATCAAATATTGTGTTCACCTCCTTTTTTATATCCTTCCCCTAAACCTAAAGCACTAAAGAAATACTCCAGTGTTATATTCGTTGTATCCTATTGATCTCTTTGTATCCTATTGATCTCTCATTCTCGAAGGATCTTGGAGACTTAAGATCACTAGATTAGATTGATGAATGTAGTGTTATTTGATTATCTCATTTTTCTTTGAGACTTAAGTTGCAAAATCCTAAGATTTATTAGTTTGTTAAATAAATATCATATTTATTTTTGTTAGTAATTTTATATATAGGTATGCATATGCTCATGTCCCCGTTTCTAGATTTTTAGGGCTTGCTGTATTGGACACCTCGTATCTGTGTCAAACACTTGACACACTGAATTCATGTCCTCGGATCATAGGCAATAACAAATACTAAGACCCAGACTGAAAAAAGATTACAATAGAAAATCTTAATATCCAGGGCCATTTGACTGTCATCTGAAGAGTCTTGGGCAAGAATTACAAAACATTTGAAGCATAAAGTAAATTTGCCGATATATATTAAACTTCCCTATGAATCTCACCATCTCAGTTCCACTTTCTACAACATCATGGACATAACCATTCAACCCAAGAGATAAGAGACAATCCATGCTGCATAACCGAATTACTTCAGGCTGTAAATGACTAAATGGTCCAGGCCATGCTTTGATCAAAGCTTGCCTGATCTCAAAACGGGTCAAAAAGCTATCAAAACCCTACCAAATTGGGCCAAGACTATTCACACTATCAAGCTAAGTTAGGTTGTAAGCATAGGGATCCAAGAACAGGTTCATGCCCTAGCCAAATAGGGCAAACAGGCCCAATTGCAGTCTTAGCATAACTCCCTGACCAATCTTTAGTTTTTCTCCTCAAAAGTCAAAAGCAAAAGTCAGTAAAAAATCATGTTGTTAAATATCGTTCTGGTTGATACATCATTAAAAGGACATATCTAAATCGATTTTGGGTTTTTTCCTTTCTATTAAATTATTGTTTCTGCTGTCAGTTGTATTTTTGGCATTATGTTTTTCTTTAAAGAACGGACAAGGGCTTACTTGTAAACAGATTGCCTTCTTCAAGTGACATACACAATCACAAATTTAAGCAACTTCAAATCTTTGTGATTTTTTATTTTTTTTTTGTGAATGGTTTCAAATCCTTGTGGTTGTTCCATACAAACATCCTCTTTCAGTTTCATGAGAGAATACATTTCCCGACATCCATCCATGCAAGAAGCTAATCAAGTTACAGCTGCAAAATGCAAATAGTGGACATTCGATTTATTTGTGAATGATGTTAGATTTCATTAAAAAAAGAAGCAACCAAAATGGTCATACAAAAAAATACAGAAATAAAACAGGGAGAAACAACTAACAGGTTGGAATATATGGCAAATAAAATTAATGTTTTCCTTCCAAACATAGCAAGCTCATGATTCCTTTGCTGCAGAACAAACTTGTATGTAATCTTGATGGAACAGGATAGGAACTGAGGGAAGTGTTCAAAATTATGTGCAATGATACCCTGTGATAGTATTCAATTAAATTATTTGCAAATATAAAAAAAAGTCTAACCAAATCATGTATTATCTATGACAACGTGCGGGTTAACAGAAACAAACCCAGGTCAACAAGAAAAAAATATAAAAACCAACCATAGATATGGCCTCCTCCACATCATCCTTGTTTCGACCAGCCACACGTCCTCTCAATATCTCTAGTACATCTCTGAGCTTCTTCAAGATGACATGCCTATCCAACGAAGCTGCCTCTCTGAACTTAGCCTGACAGTACAAGCAAGAATGAACTGTTTTCTTATGAATATCAACTACATGGCTTTAAATTTCGGCCGAAATACTGAAATTTCGAATTTCGGCTGGGACCAAAATTTAAAACCGAAACTGAAATTTAAAATTTTCGGCCAAATTATAAGATTTTCACCAAAATCGAAATTGCCACCGAAATATATATATATATATATATATATATATATATATATATATATATATATATGAAAAGGTTTCTGAGCTCGAGCTCAGCCTAAGCTAGAGCTCAGAAACCATATCTCCCATAGTTGTTTGATTCATCCAACCCATTCATTCTATAGGTTATGATCGAAATTTCGTAGTCGGCTGAGGCCAAAATCGAAACCGAAATTTCAATCCTGGGAACTAGCCTCATAGCATAACTAATGCATGCCCCCCACACAAAGAAAAAACGATGAATACAATGCAGATACACAACATAACAAATTGTGTATTTACTGAGCTAACCAACAGGATGCATCACTAGTTAGTAGAAACAAACAAAACATAAACATAATGCAAAATATGATTAAGAGAAAACAACATCTGAAACTGGGCAGAATGATAAAATTAGGAGGCACAAACCTCATCGGAGAACTTAGCAGCAGCAGCTAACCCCTTCTCAAACTTACTGGCAAGGTCGCGAACGGACAAACGCTTTTGTTGCTGTATAAGCTGGGCAGTTTCCCGTGCAACAACTTCCTTCATGGATGGGATCTCTGGAACCTCCTTTGCCTCCAGTATTCGATCGTTTGCCCCTATTTGATAATTTGGAAACTGATTTGAAACAAAGCTCACATCGGCCGATACCGACTGAACTGCCTCCTGCATTGTGTCTCCAAAATCCCGACTTAATCTCGTCATCAACCTGAACTAAACCCTCTGTTCATCACCAAATAGTAACAATTGTTACAATCCACTGCTAAAAAACTTAGAAAGAATGTTAAATAATTACAATCCACAGCTTCGACATACTGCAACATACAACCCCGCCCCCCCTCCAAAAAAAAAAAAAACAAGGAACTGGTTCTCGACAGCATGAAATTTAGAAACTCGCGGATGACAGCTAGGGCTGCAACTCGAGCCGGGTTTTACCCGACCTGACCCGAAAATAGCCTGGGTTGGGTTCAGGTTTCATGGGTTTCGGGTCGAGCATTCAAAAGCCCGCATGAATCTCGGGTCGAGCCGGGTTTGAAGGGTCCCGACCCGACCCGAGTTACATAAGTTATAGTATGTACATTTTTTCTATTGTTAGTTAAAAGTTCAAAGTGAAAACCCACGCACCCACTGTTATTGCGTGTGAGTGTAATTTCTGCTTCTATGAGTTGAGTTGATTCAAGTGTTTGATTGTAATTACAACATTGTTTGATTACAGCATTGTTTGATTCAAGTGTAATGTGAGTGTAATTACATCATTGTTTGATTCAAGTGTAATGTGAGTGTAATTGCATCATTGTTTGATTCAAGTGTAATGTGAGTGTAATTTCTGATTCTATGAGTTGAGTTGCCTTGCCAAACAAGAATTTTCCTTAAAAAATTGCGTCAACGTGAAAAAACCCGATCCGACCCGACCCTAGATTTATCATGGGTAGGGCCGGGTTTGGGAATCGTGGGTTTTCCGAAAAAAAACCCGACCCGACCCGACCCGAGATATTTCTCGGGTAGGGTTGGGTTCTCCAAAACCCGACCCGCCCGACCCGAGTTGCAGCCCCAATGACAGCACATCCTTTTCCATCAACCCATGAACCCGCCATTCTATGATAATTTTATATTTAAAGAAGAAAATAATTGTGCACAATAAC
Source organism: Tasmannia lanceolata (assembly GCF_043159265.1). NCBI lineage: Eukaryota > Viridiplantae > Streptophyta > Magnoliopsida > Canellales > Winteraceae > Tasmannia > Tasmannia lanceolata. The sequence continues at coordinate 14,932,773 of NW_027518696.1, read as the reverse complement.
ATCAAATAAGTCATACCATTCAAAAAAAAAATCAAATAAGTCACAATGTTTCAGATAAAGAAAATGACATGGGAACCGACAATATAACCAGCCACGGAAACCTACAATCCATGCTTACGTGGCATGGAGAAAGGCTTTCCCGATTACCAGTTTTTAATATTTTTGGAAAAGTTTTAAAATCTAAAAATACATTTAAAAAAATCAATGATGTCACTTATGGAATGTCTCTCTCTGTTGAGACCAAACTGTAATCATATCGTTTAAGATGCATGCACCATTTTTTTTCTTTTTTCTTTTTTGTGTGCGGATTCGAATCTGATTAGCCTGACCCAAGAACCATCAGCAGCAGCATACAGCAACGGAAAAACAAGCAAAGGGCTCGGATTACTTTGCTGGCCAGTTTATAAGAAAGTGTTAGATTTAGAACCTTTCTTCTCTTATCTTCTAAAAATTTGTTAGGTGTTGCATGGATTCGGATTCGCGTGACGGATCCCGACACGGATTTGAAGTGTCAGATTCGGCAAACCTCAAAAAGTAGGATTCTTGGATTCAATAATTTTTATTAAATAGAATAAAAAATTTAATATATATCTGTATACTATATAGCAGAAGAGAAAAGGAGAGAATTATTTGAATTTCTACCAAAATTCTATGAGAATTACACATCACTTTTTTTGACTTTTTTTAACAAAGGCACCCATTCAACCCACATATTTTCAATCCCACCCCCTCCTTTATGCTTTTTAACAAAGGCACCCATTAAAGCCACATAATTTCAATCCTACCCCCCTCCTTTATGCTTTTTTAATTATGGAAACCTCTATAGATTGGAGGGCTAGGATCAGCCTATGGAAATGATTTTACAGGCACAAGCTATTGATGTTGTGTTCCATCACATGGACGGTTTGGATCAACCTATGATGTGGTCCGTACAATTCTTTGTCAGCCCGTGCATCGCACGGGGTTTTTTACTAGTGTGTGTGTGTGTGTGTGTGTGTGTGTGTGTGTGTGTGTGTGTGTGTGTATATATATATATATATATATTCATGAAAATTTTGAAGATGGAAGGTCGAGGCATTAGCTTTTTTATTAAGAACGTCGAAGAAGGGGTGGGGGCCAATGTTTGAGTGTGGAGAGTCGAGGCACTAGAGCTTTTATTAAGAGAGGACGGGTCGTGCTTTTGTTGAAAAAAAAAAAGTTAAAAGGAAAACATGTTTAAAGGAAAAATATGCATGATCTGTATTTTAAAAAAGACAACATGTGTCGGATTCATGCGGGACACGGCTACAACAAGAATCTGGTTGTGTCCCGCGAGAATCCATACCCAATTCGCGTGTTAAAACATGTCGACACGGATTCAGCAGAAAGGGGCAAAGAATCCAATCAACACATATTAGACGTGAGGAGAAACAGAAGGTAAATCTCAATTTTAAGACGAAATAAACGTAATCATTCTAGAAGCAATCAGAAAACTAATCACAGATGAAAACGACAAAGATAACAAGAGAGAGGTGAGTTGGGTGCTTGGTTTGGATCGTTGTGGAAAGAGAGGGGGCAGAAATGGGATTTGATTATCTCATCTCGTCTCTCTGATAGTTGAAAACCGAAGGGGTTTTTTCCTCAGCTTAGTGTTTTCGGGTTTTTTTTTTTAATCTAAATAACAAGTAAAATAGGAATATGAAGAATGGTAGCTGGTTTCTTCATGCCACAAGACAAATAGCTATTCGTAGGCTTCCACAATCAGTTATATTCCTGGTTTCCCTAGTAGTACTCTTCCAATAAGTATAAATTTTCTAAACAATTAAACCGAACACGAAAACTTCTTATCGTGAAACTCTAACAACAGTGAAGAAAGAGACCCAATTCCGAAACACGAAAACTAGAAACCCATAAATACAGGCCATCCTTTCAAATATTCCAATAACCCAACAATGCATGATAATTGTACATTTTTAAAGAAGAAAATATGCTTATGCACTCTATAACAACAAATTAGTCACAATATTTCCAACAAAAAAATTCAAAAACAGAACCAAAGAACACATCGCAAAACCTCAACAAGATATATCAATTATTCCCAAACCCCAATAATTCACCTATATTTTTCCAACACCAAGCAAAGAACTAAATACCCCCCGAGCCGTTGTCAACACATACGAAAATCCTTTCAGGAGAAAGAGCAAAACTCACTTTACCCAACAACAAATTAGTCATGAATTTCACATAAATAATTTCATAAAACAGAAGCAGATTACTTCTTGTCATAAAACCTCGACAAAAATAACAATTCAATGTATAAACATAAAATGTAGCAATTTCTAAACCCAATTATTCTCCTGCATTTTGCCAACACCTAGAAAAAATCTAAATTAGTAATTGCCTGTATAAACAGAAAATGCAGTAATTTATAAACCCAATTATTCGCCTACGTTTGGCCAACACCTAGCAAAAATCTAAATTAGTAATTTCCTGTATAAACAGAAAATGTAGTAACCTCTAAACCCAATTATTCACCTACATTTTGCCAACACCTAGGAAAAATCTAAATACATAATCTGCCTAAATTTTTGCCAACACCTAGCAAAAATCTAAATTAGTATCTTCCAGTATAAAAACAAAATGCAGTAATTTCTAAATCCAATTATTCGCCTACATTTTGCCAGCATCTAGCAAAAATCTAAATTAGTATCTTCCAGTATAAAAGGAAAATGTAGTAATTTCGAAACCCAATTATTCGCCTAAATTTTGCCAACACCCAATCATTTGCCTACATTTTGCCAACACCAAGCAAAAATCTAAAGTAGTAATTTCCTGTATAAACAGAAAATGCAGTAATATCAAAACCCAATTAATTGCCTAAATTTTGCCAACACCTAGCAAAAATCTAAATTAGTAATTTCCTGGATAAACAGAAAATGCAGTAATTTTCAAACCCAATTACTCACCTAAATTTTGCCAACCCCTAGCAAAAATCTAAATTAGTAATTTCCTGTATAAACAGAAAATGCAGTAATTTCTAAACCCAATTATTCGCCTACATTTTGCCAACACCAACCAAAAATCTAAATTATCAATTTCCTATATAAACAAAAAGATGTAGTAATTTCAAAACCCAATTATTCTCCTACATTACGCCAACACCTACCAAAAATCCAAATTTTTCCCTAGCTTCCCCTCAACAAATGCGAAAATCCTTTCAGAGAAAAAGGAAAAAACTCATTTTTACAACACAAAACAAAATTCCTCACAGAAACTTTAGTTTTTGACCTGGAGCTAACAATAAAGCATACAATTCCAACAAAAAAAACCCTAGCTATGCAATTTCCCAAACGAAGATAGAACAAAATAATCTAAAAAAGAAAGAGACTGAGGCTAAAAAAAGAAACATTTATACTCACAGATCGTGGAGAGATTTAACTGATCGTCCAATTTCAGAATCCTCAGTCTGATCGAGGTCGATGATTTTGTGAGGAAGGAAAAAAGAGAGGGTTTTACATTCTAAGTTGAAATGAAGAGGAAGCGAGAGGGTTTATATAGGGGAGAAAGAGAAAGGGGGAGGATGCTTTTTCGAAAGGAAAGGAAAAAGCCTCTATCTCTGTAGAAATTTCTACTTATTAAAGCGTGAGCTTAAATTCTAAAACTCTAAGCGGGACCCACGCGTGGTTGTTTTGGGAGATTGACACTTGAGTTGATGAAAATTACTGGAAGTGGCATTTTTTAATTGAGGGTAAAACAATGATATTACCGCACTCTATCCAGTAAATCTAGGAGATGGGTGTGTATATAAATCATAAAGTCAGTAAATCTAGGAGACGGACGGATATTCGCAGTACCTAGTGTTGATAGCGAGGCGTACGCAAACAGCCAAAAATAAAGGCAGCATACAAGCATCGGACAATAAAAAGAAAAGACAAGGGGAGTTCGCCTCATTATCAAAACATTGTAGTGGGATATCAACATCCCAAAATAATTTTGTTGTCGTTTTGTGTCATTCTTTTTCATCGCAGTGTACATAGGACTATAGGAGACGGGAGATGGATATTCGCAATACTATGTTATGATAATGAGGCGAATGCACCTTGTCTTCTGTGGGCCAGTTGTTGAATGAGAGAGCAGCCACATCAGATGATTTAAACGAATAAGACAAAATATGTGACAGAGCGAACCTATATGGCTGCTCTCCGGTGCAACAGCCAGCCCGTAAAATGCCGCCTTCAATAGTCCCTAGCAAATCCCTGTCTTTTAACAAGCAACACATCAATCAATTAAAAAAAGACAAGCTGAGTTCGTCCTATTATCAAAACATTGTAGTGCGAATATCAACAGCCAAAAATACTCTCTCTCTCTCCAATGGATTCCTTCTGAGCTTCATAAGCGGCAAAAAATGCGCAGCAGATTTGGGAGGTACAGAAGAGCATAGTGAGGTGACTAAGTGACTAAGTGAGGTGACTGACTGACTATGGAGAGTCACCTTGTCTTGTTATTGTCATGGAGGCCTTAGCTTTGCTCGTCCAATGCACGGATAAACTAGTCAACAACTGCTCCCCTGAAGAAACTAACAAACTTGGAAAATCCTATTTAAAATGTCTTCTTTTATTCATTCAGTCATTTTGACAAGCAGGTAGGAAATTTTATAAATATTTACTGCAATCTCCTCACCTTCTCTCTTCAATTTCAGACACCCTTCTTTTCCCTTTTTATGGTATATTTCAAACCAACATATAAAGTGCAATTCGTTTCCTTAATTTCTCTTCTAAACTGTTAACCCATCTATATATAGAGAGAGAGAGAGGGTGGGGCCAGGCATTTAATAAAGTAAAGAATAACACATTAAAGGATGATAATCTGGATTCTGCTCCAATTAATACCGATATATAGAGAGAGAGGCTTTTAATGAAATGAAAAAGAATACATTAAGTGCCCGTTTGGATGCCGAGAAGATTCGGATTTGGATTTCTCACATTTGCAGCCCTTTTTGCATTGTAATTTGGATCGGATCAAATTCTTGGATTTCTAATTCAGCAGCTGACAGCGGAAAAAATCTGATTTCTAAATATGCTGTGGAAATAAGAAATTGGAAATCCACAGTTGTGCAGTTTCCTTCACCCTCTTTGCTCCTCAACCTCTCCCCTCCACTAGGAAGTACCCCCTTCCCTCTGTGTCTCCCTCTACATGAGCTGCCGGATCTATCCAATTTGTATTCAAAACTCAATTCCAAATCCAAATACAAATGGAAGGTATCCAAACAGGCCCTAAAGGATGTGATAAACTGATTCTAGTGCAATTAATACACAGAAAGAGAGAGGGAAGTATTTAATAAAATAAAATAAAAGGAATAAATTAAAGGATGATCATCTGGATTCTGATGCAATTAATACAGCCAGCAGGTGGGATGGAGGAACAAATTAAAATATGGCAGCTGATATCTACACTAACTTATTTTGATAATTGCACTAGTAACTGTACTTTGCACCTTTTTTATTGGACGTTGGTAGCATCTTGAGTATTGTAGCAGCTCTTAAAACCCAACTAAGGGTGTGTTTGGCGTACCGTTTGAAATAGCGTTTAAAACGCCGTTTTGCAAAATGGTATTTTGGTTCAAAACGGCATTTTGCCAAACGGCGTTTTCATGTTTGGTTCTCCAGATCAAAACGGCATTTTAAACGGCAAACGGAGGTATTGTGTGTTTGGTTGCAAATGCCCGAAAACGGAGTTTTAGTGGTAAAATGACCAAAAAGGGCATTGTTTGGTTGGCCTCAATGTAACTCAACTACTCTCTCATTAGGCCCAATATTAAAAGGTCATTAGGATCTCATTCAGACACTATTAAAATTAAATATCATTGCCTCCTTCTTCTTAACGGCCGAATTGGACGGATGAGTGGAGGCGCTGAGGCAGTGAGGCAGACGAGTGGGTTTGCAACTTTGCAAAGTAGATGAAGAAAGTAAGAAACTAGGGTTTCTTTTAATTCTTTTGTCTTTAAAAAATCAAAATTAAGAGATCATATAATGATATCAGCAGCCCCATTGTTTTGAATTAAATATTAACAATTTAACAAATTTGTGTCCTCAAGAATGATATTAATACCCCCACTTTTTTGGTATTTGACGTAACGCATAAAGTCGCACGCATATATGTAAAAATGGATTTTGGTGAGGGCAAACACGTAAAAACCCACAGCCCAAAAACTCCGTTCAAAACGGCGTTTTGCAAACGGACCTCCCCCCCTCCGTTTGCAAAACGCCCCGAGGTCCGTTTGCAAAACGCCGTTTTGAGGGTTCAAAACGGTGTTTCAAACGACGTTTCAAACGGTGGCTGCGCACCCAAACACTCTCAAACGGCCGTTTGGCCGCAAAACGGTGTTTCAAACGCCAAACAGTGTTTTAAACGGTACTCCAAACACGCACTAAAAGGTGTAATATAAAAAGAATAGTGCCACTATCAAAATATGGTAGTGCAGATATGAGCCCTCTAAAAATATTTATGATGGGCATTTTTTTTTTCTTCCCACGGTTTAGATTTTAGAGGGAAATGATATAATTATGGTTAATTTAAAGGGATATCATCATAATTTAAAGGTCCCGCTAATAATAATTGAAAGTGAGACAAGTCATGCACTCTAAGGGGCAGCCAGAAGCCACAATTCCGCTTCAACAAGCAACCATGCTCTCTCTCTCTCTCTCTAAAACTCAATATTCCTTTGAAATTTCGTAAATTTCAGTCTTTTTTTTTTTGAAAATTTCGTTCATATTTGGACGAAATTCTCTATTCCTTTTATTTCGGACGAAATTTGCAATCATCCCCATTTATTACTTGGAACAGCCCCTTCCTTTGTAAAAAAAAGTAGTTATATATACACAAGTGGGGTCTGTCCAAAGTAAGAAATGGGGGTTGTCCAAAGTAAAATTTGAATAAAATTTATAAATTCACCCCCATTTCTTACTTGGATGGACCCTTCCTTTGTAAAATAGTAGGTATAAATACACTAGAGGGGCTGTCCAAAGTAACTTTTGAATAAAATATGAAGTTTATAAATCTCCTCCCCCCCCCCCCCCCCACTCACCCCGCATTCTTACATGAGAAAGCCCTTCATGTGTAAAATAGTAGTTATAAATACACTAGAAGGGGCTGTCCAAAGTAAGAAAGGGGGGAGGATATCACTCAAGAGATTGTGAGGGGTTCTCATAGGGATAGAGGATCTCATTAGACGACGCGCTTACCAAGTGTGAAAGTCTTAATAAAAACTTAAGGTATTAAAAATAAGGAAATGTTATCAGCACTACTGTATTTTGATGTGGGCACTTCTCACTTTATTAAAAGCACGGTATGGTACCTATGGAAATGATTGTTGGGCCACAACCTATTTAGGCTGTGGCCCATCTAATGGATGGTTTGGATCATCCTATGATGCGGGCCATACCGTACTTTTAACAAAGTGAGGAGTGCCCACATCAAAATACAGTAGTGCTAATAACATTTCCCTTAAAATATTTTATTTCTACCTTAGAATACTCAACTCAACTAAACCTTTATCCCAAACTAGCTGGGGTCGGCTAAATGAATCCTTCAGAAAAATTTCATAAAGAAGGTGAAAGGAATCTACCCGACTCAAATTGACTAAGTCTAATCCTGGCCCTAGTTGGGATCGTGTATGTGGATCATCTTTTTCCATTCTCTCCTATCAAAGGCCATGTTCTATGTTATGTTCAAAGCCATTAAGTCTTTCCTCACTGTTTCTACCCAACTCGTTTTCGGCCTACCTTAGAATAATTAGAATAAATTTAGTTAAAAGTATTAACCTTAGAATAAAAGATTCAACATGCCCGAAATATTTATCCAGGAACCCGAGCGATACCTTAAATTTTTATTAATATAAAAAATTTATTACAAGAGAAGAGGAGGATATAGAACCTTGCCTCTAACCCAACAAGATACAAGGGAAAAATGAAAAAAAAAAGTATAATTACATTGTCAAGCACAAATTGAAAATTACAGCTTAAAAATCGAAGTCTTTATCAATCTTCAGGTGACTCGGTTGATTCATCTTCTTGTCTTCCATCTTGCTCTCTATCATCTGCATCCAACCAGTCCTTGAGGCACACGTATACCTCTAATGTTTTTAGTGACATTATGCTCTGTTTGTCATCTAAGACCATGTTACCTACACTAAAAGCAGATTCTGAGGGACACCGGGGGAGTTAGTAGATCTCATGCCATGGCAGATAGTACTGGATATTGTTTTCATTTTCTTTCCACCATATCAAAACATCAAAACTTTCTCATTCTTTAGGATTAAGGAAGCTTGAATAATCATTTTCTAAATATAAAGATAGCTCATCAGAAGACATACTACCACTATGTTTTGGTCTTTTCTCGTTTATTGGTGACCATAGTGGGTGATTTCTAGGTTGATAGTTCATTGAAGAACTTGTTCTTCTATGTCAATGTTCTGTCTCATATAAAGTATACATAGAATTTAATTTTGATCTAATTTCATTTATATTATACTTAGATTCATTACTCAGGTTTTCATTGCACGCCTCTAAACAGGCTTCTAAACATTATAACTAAAACTTAAGTTGTACTTAAACAATATAGAATGGAATTTCTTGAAAATATATTTTTTTAATTTATCCTCCATTCTATCAATTATTTTTTATATTGCAAGTATGATCAATGAGTTTTAAAACAATCAGTAATTTTATATATTTGACAAAAATTAATTATGAAGTTGGATGGTAAACACCTGAAAGAAGATTAGTTGTAGCGTAAAATGCTTATAATAAATCCACAGCAACTTCACAAGTGTTCCAAGATTCTAAAGATAGACTGTAATTGGCATGTAGAGGTAGTTCATGGCAAAATGATGTAATTTTATTTTTGAATTCAAATGATGTTTTCAATATTTTATATGTTGAATTCCACCTAGTTTTAACATCTAAGGGAAATTTCTTATAATATTTTTCGTAGTTTTGACACATAGTTTTAAATTTTTTGTTTTCTATGTATTTAAGACTAAATAAAATGAAGACAATCCTTAACAATCTCTATATGTGGTACAATAGCCGATAAACCATCTTATACAGTTCAATTTAAAATATGACATGCACATCTAACGTAAAATAGTTTTCTATTTAAAACAGATATTAATTAAGATTTTAATAACTATATTGCTACATTATTATTACTAGTATTATCTAAACTAATAGAAAAAAATATTTAGAATATTATATTCGTGAGCAGTAGATAATATAAATTTTAATATAACACTTGCATTATGTGGGAATTCTAAAACACTAAAATTGAGTATTCTTTTTTCTAACATTCAGTTGAAATTAATATAGTGTGTAGTTATACAAATATAACATAAACTTTGTTTACTAGTCCAAATATTAGATGTAAGTGAAATTTTCTATTAAAATCTGCAAAAGTTGAAATCAACTGATGTTTATGTTCAATAAATGGTTTAAAAGGATTTGATTTTACAGCATCTCTAGGCACTTTTTAAAAGTAGGATTTAGAGTTGAGTGAACATATTTTTAAATTTTTTATTTTCAACCAAAATAAATGTTTTTTCAGCTTGTATAATGTATGATGCTAGTTCTCCCCTATTCCTATCTTGAGAATAAGAAAATTTTTCTAATGAACTCGAAGTGTGGCTTAATTGGGTTTGCTTAGGGTCTAATGACCCATAGTTAGCGCTACATCTTTCGGCATGTCTTTTCAAGTGTCATGTTCCACCAGAAGAACCACAACTAAGATCTCTTTTACAAAATTTACAAATTGCCCTTGTTTCTACTGTTCCATTCCTCCTAGAGTAGCTTTTAATATGAATAACAAAAACTCTGTTATAGCCATTTCTGTGCATTCAATGTACTCTACGGATAGGAATACATAGAGTTGAACATAGTAAAATAAGAAATTGAAAGATTTCGTTGATTCCATCAAGAAGTTTCCTATCTTCACGCGTAAAGGTAAAACATACAGTTGAAGTCCTACCTCTACGGGGCTTAGAGCTAGAAGGAGCTCGACTCCTACTAGCACTAGGATCTTGGTTAGGTTGATTTTGAAATTGAAACTCCGATTCTAGGGTTAATGTTTCCTCACTCTAGTGTCCTCCCACTCCTATACAAGCTTCCATTAAACCGTCAATGTCCATGACTTGGTTGAGGTCATGGCCAAGGTTGTGATAGAAATAATCTTCTGAACCAGCCATTAAAAAATTTAAAAAAAAGAGAGAGAATATTGAGGGAGAATGAAAGTAAATGATAAATATTAAGCGAGTACCTCAATGTATGTAAGTAGGACATGAGTCAATAGTCGCTATCTTGTTAATCGCTAATCGTCAATCATCACTTGGCAACCTTAATTAGTGGTTAGTAGGGACTGAGCTACCAAAAAGCAAAATATATAGAAGTTTTTATAACAATGTGTAACAACAAAATATTCCGCACAAAAATTGGGTAACAGAATGTACGATATATTCCGCACGATAATGGAGCAATGGTATCAACACCAACATGTCTCCAAGCTTGTCTTTTAGTATTTGAAAGTTATTAAAAAGTAAAAGATAAGCTAATTAACTACAAGACAAGCCAAGGAAAAAGGAAAAAAAGAGCGTGTGTGGACTCCGATCCGGGAGAGAGGTGGGGGACGAGCCCCCAGCGGCCTCTAGGATCATCCACGCGTGAAGGAGAGCTCTACCAAAGAACTCTCGAAACAAGTGCCACCCTCATAGCAAAACACGAGTGGCGATATAAAGTATGAGATACCTCTTGATTCGGGAACAAGTCCGGATTTGAGACGTACTCGAACAAACTCAGGGTCGCCATCCATGGTATACGGCCATGGATCCTTAAACAAATATGCTCTGTATACATAACCATAAATGAATGGGTTCGTGCCTAATTACGAATGGAGAAGGTCCGGAGCACCCCCAATTCGCCCAAGTGCGAACACTTGGTCTCTTATGCCATTTATTATTAACCTTGAAGAGTTTTGAAAAAAATCATATGAAATGGGAATAATCCTCAGGAGTCGTTTAACTAAGCATGCATTTTTTGAGAATAGAAATAATAAGTATACAGAAAATAAATGAAAGAAGTGTCGCCTAAGCACTGCTAGATTTTGAGTGTTATACCTAATGGGTATCTAAGTTTAGGTGTACAGACACCTGCACGCTACAGCTAAAGGTATAAGATCAAAACAAGATATAGCAAATATGATAGGCAGAATAAGCATGACAATAAAATAAGCAAGTAAATGAGATATAATGAGCAGTGAAAGTGATAAAGCAGTAAAAGAAATACAGCTAAGCATATAAGCAAGAAATAATAAACAAAATAAGTAAAGAGTTATAACTAAGCATGTAAGTGATCAAATAAGAAAATAATTTCAATCTAAAAGAAAACACACAAGAAAAATGATAACCACAAATACAAAACTCTAAAAAGAAACGTTAACAACAAATCCTAAGGTTCTAAAATTGTCCTCGACTCTTGGATGATCTGATATTCATCCAAGCAGCCTACGTATCCCCGCCTCCACAAGAATCAGAGAGACGTAGTTCTTCGCACCTATTCTAAACTATGATGCCTAAGACATCTAGACCTCTATCCTAGACTCGACCTAAGAGACCGGACTAGTTATTAAAGGTTTTTACACGATTATTTATGTTTAAGTGGATTATGATTTTTAGACACCCTATATGTCCTAACTAAATGCAGGTTAGCCCTAAGCTAATGCAGGTGATTCCTACAACCTATGTGTAACTAGGCTGTGTGTCATAAGGAAAATAATAGGATCACTAACGCATCATATTCTAGTCATCAGTCGGCGATGTGGATCGCCATCTGACCGGACGGAGGCGTTCCTATAACTCTAGGACAAACTCCTAACTCTAAAGTAAACATACAACCACCCAAAACACTCTATCTAGGACATACTCCTAACTCTAGAGGAAGATCTTTTTGAAAAATAAGATTTTAAAGGTCTTTGTGTTTTTAAAAGAATTCAAATAATTTATTTACAAAATTTGGCTGGACTTGGGATAAAGATCCCAAGCTGCACTACGTACCTCGTGAAAGAGGATCAAGCCAACGTAGTTCGAAACGTATTCCGAGATAAAGATGCTAAACAAGTGTAATTCACAAACAAGTAAACTAGCGTGCTCACGAACAGGTACACCAGCGTGGTCACAAACAAGTAAACTACAATGATCACAAACAAGTGAAACGCCCAAAAGATAAAACATGTCTAAAGAAAGTGACATCCCTAAAACAAATGAGACAAAACCTTTCTCCAAAAGAAGAAGGCAAGCAAGATAATGAGATTGAGCGAGCCCTATACTATGATAGAGGGTTGTCTAGGAGACTTAGGGAATCTTCTAAAAGAAAAGAAAATAGAGGGGAACGCTATATGGACTAAACTAGTCCCCTAATGATGGGCTTGGGATGACTCCTTCATCGCCATTTTTACTACGAATTCCTTTTAAAAAAGATGAAATCTTTGAGTTTGAAGAACATGCAATGAATTACCTATAACAAACATATCTTAAGATTTTGAAATAATTCTAAATACATTAGAAATTAGAAACATAAAAATTACAAAGACTTCCTAAAAATACCAGCAAAATTTTCCAAAAATTCGACTTGTCTAATAAAAAGGGCCAAGCAATAAAATTTAAGAAATCAAAATACCCTAACCATTTTTTAAAAAAATTGAATGCAATCATCACAATCATTACCCTGTACAATTTTATTGAAGCCAATTAAGCACCTGGAATAACATACTATGCATAAATGAAGACTAAATGTTATTCTTGTTAAACTCCAAAAGAACTGCCATTTATATAATATGAAGAATTCTGTTCTTAATCATATATCCTATACAATCATATCAACATATTTCTTCAACAAACATGCGCATGAAATGTACGAAATAAATATTTAACACCTCAATGTAAACAAATCTTCCTACAAATATGACTACTACTTGTATGAAATATTCACATATATTATCAAAAGAAAAATCATACAATTTTTAGATTATCCATAACTTGATTAGTCTAATGACATTTTATATATCTTGACAAAACTAAACCAAATAATCACCAAAGCATTATCAATTAGATGTCATTTCTTATATACCAACAAGAGAAAACAAATGAACTATAGATATATCAAAACTTCTCCAAACCTGTCATCATTTCACTTTAATACACTAAATAAGTTCTTTAAAGATTCTTTACAAACTAAACCTAGTACCTAGACCCATTTTTATGTTACTTGATTAAACTATAGAATTTATAATCAAAGATGAAGAGGAATTAATCATGATCAGAACTTAGGGACCTAAATGAAGGATATAACCTAATTCTTTGACTCTCCAAAATTAACCTAAGCATTAACAGAAAACTCCCAAAATACTGATCATCTTGAGGAAATTATCTAAACTAAATGTAAAATGAAAATAAAAATGGATGTTACATGAACTACCATTCATGATCAAATCAAAACCCATTTTACAACAGCCCTTTGCCATTTACGCAAGAGATAACCAACTTAGCAATAAACCCACACCACACAGACACAATGCTTGAACAAATGACAAGGGTTTTAGCTTCAGCAATGCAAAGTAATGTCACACTAATTCTATGTGAGGATATGGTGGGAAATGATGTTACCCTGCCCACATTTTAAAACTCATTAAATCATCTCTACATATGGAGCGTGTATAAGAAGAGGGACCATGCAAATTTGGAGATCTCCTGAGATAACAACTACCTCTTAGTTTATTCCACTAACATGATGTGAGCTGAGTTAAAATGACATTCATTTTAATTGGTTATGAAAACAAGGTAATGTTAAAAGAGATCTCAACTCTCAACTGTTAAGGCAGTATTACTACAGCCAAGTTTTAATTATTATACCAAAAATACCTTATCATAAACCTTTTAATGATAACAAAGCTAGGACTTAAACCCAAAAACCTATTTTTCAAACAACTTTCTTGAGGAACAGTGACTAAAAAAACAAATAGACATTAAGTTAAAGCCATATCAAGGAAAAATCATGCATATGAACATATATGAAGGCATATGAACTATATATATATATATATATATATATAACTCGTGAACAACAAATAGGATAACATTGAAATTATTAGAAGCCCAAACCAAAACTCTAAAGAAGCTAACATTTCAGCAGTAATCTTTACCTAAGTCACATAAACTTAAAGCTATGATAAAACAAAAATTGGCTTCAGAACTCAACTGTAGACATCCCATTTTGACCGTACCCTAAAACTTCCCATGTTTATGTGAAACCCCATCAAATCAACTAGGTAGGGTCTCAAAGTTCACCCTAAGCTAGGTTAGGGTCTCAGCAAGGTTTCTGCGAAATTTCGTTGAAATCCGAACGCGTTTGCCTAGCAAACGAGCTGAGATGGTGTCGTGGTGCAAGTTTAGAAGGGGGTTGAATTTATCCTGAGAGGGGGGTGAATTATCCACATTAGAGGATCAACCGAAGCAAGGGGTGAATTAGCCCGTTTTTGTCGCGGCTGGGTTGTGCGCTTATCAATTTTGTGCGCCCATTAAGACTGGTAGTGCCAATATCAGCAGTTTTCTTTTATATATATAAAAAAAAAAAAATAAATAAAAAAAGGAGGAATTTCATTTTCGTAAGAGAGAGAGAGAGCGAGAGATTTCTGTCCCCCCAAATTGAAACCCTAGTTTTCATTGTCTTCTTTTTCCCCGATCTATCTTCTCCGACCGGTCTCCGGCAAAGCTCCGGCTGATTTGTTTTCTGTTGAATCCTCTCCTTTGCTAATTCTTTTCACCGATTGAGTGTTTGGAAACCGTAGCTTCGAACTCTATTTCACTCTAAATTTTTTTTTTTAGCTTTAGAAACCCTAGATCCAAATGCTAATCTCTTCATTTCATCATCTTCTCCGGCTACTTATGCCGGATTTTGGTTAAATCCTAGCTAATCTTACTCTGCTGCAAGTTTTTCTTCTTTCTCCTCTAATTAGATCTGTGTCATTTTTTGTCTTAATTCCTTTAAATCCTAAATCTCAGATCTAAATTTCTAAACCTTAGGTGATCTCATCCAAACCTCAGATCTAAGCCTTTAAACCCTTGATCCATTCACGTATCTTGTAGATTTGGTTGATACTGATTCTGATCTCCTTGTTAGTAAGGTTTGGGCGTTCCACTTGGCTTTGAACAAGAGGACATCATTTGCAAGCAGATCTTGGCATAATATCTTTACAGAAGAAGGAAAAAGGTTTGGATCTTCACAAAAGCAAAGAAAATTCAGAAAGAGGAGTAAATGAAGATCTAAGAATCCGTGGATCAGAAGCTTTTGCTAATAGCTATAGCTACAATTTCGATCAGGTAACTCAGTTATACAAATTAATTTTTGTTATTCCTCTCTGTGTGTGGGATTAGAGCTAGTTTGTATATTTGTATGCCATAATAGTCTCTTGATGGTCATCAATTTGTTATAAATTTCGATGTGCAAGTAACTTTCTTATCCTTTCTCGATTTTTTTTCTAATTTTCAGTTTTGCTGCTTTATTGTTTATATACTTATCTTCATTTTTTGTTGATTTATTTGTGTTCTTAAAAAAAAAAAAAAGTATCCAAGATCCAGTGAAGCCTCTACACCTGTTGCAATTAAGCCTAAATATATGTGACTGTGTGTTGTTGAGAATCAATGGTAAATTTTTCATAGTTCATGTTAATTCTCTCCGGATGATATATGGCTTTGATTTTATTGGAAGACTTGTGGAAAATCTGTAGTACCTCATTACTGACCTTTTAATGTTGCATAGATATTGACTAGTGTAAAGTATATATATATATATATATATATATATATAACTGATATCTGAATAGTATTTTCTTTTTCTTTTTTTTTAAAAAAAATGTACATATAAGAAGTAGTAATCTCAAATTATGTTAACTTATAAATAATTTAGTGATAGTATTTGGTTTTAAAATAATTTTAGTTTAGTAATTAGAATTTAGATTACAGATACTTTACTGTATGATTTGTGGTCATTGGTGTCACCGTGCTTAGATAGTAAGCATGTCATTTATTTTAGCAATACATGTATACTAAAGATTCTATTTAGTAGTGGTCATATGTAATATCACATATTATTTTCTTAATGTCTATCCATGTCTTTGAACTAGCTTGCCTACCTGGTCTCATTTCTTTCGATTTGCCTGGGTTACTCATTACTGATGTGATAAAAGGACAAGTTGAAGTGGGATGTTTAACTAAACATATGCATGTAGCCTGTTATTTCTCTTGATCAGTTTGTGAAAACGTTTGGGAAGTTGAAATGACATTTTGGCAGTTCTTCAATTGCTAAAAAAAATAATGTTGCTGTGATGAAGAAAACCTGATAATATTAAGATTAGTGGCTCAAAGATGAAGGGATTATATTAGTAGAATTATACAGTCCTTGTGCTTCTCTTCATAATGATAACAGTACAACTGTGTTTAGTTAAAGTTCAAACTCAGCCGGTTTTTAGTATCTTTATTCATTTATGAGTCTTTATGTTTCATTTGAGATTTAATATCTTGCTCTGTTTCTATACTTGTTATTGCTGCTCATCATGTTGATCTCCAATTTGTATTCCATACCATTTTTGCTTTGATTAACAAAAAGTGGTTTGGATTTGACATATATCATTGCCATTCCTCATTGTTATAGATGCATCTCAAGGCATGTAAAAAATTGGAATTAACTCATACTATAGTTAAATGTTTTGGATAAGAAATATGCTGACAGAGGCATGGAATTTTCTATAACCCTGTGTAATGATATGTGATGGCAAAAATAATCTAGTGATGACTTGAGATCAGTAAAAGTAGTTAGTCTTGGGTTTAATTCCTCAATATGCTTAATTGTTTAGCAAACTTCCACTATGATTTTTTTTTAATTATTTAACTCCAACAGAGTAGTACATAGAATAGTTTTTTTTTCTTATCAATTTTTCAGATATTGTCATGGTTTTAAACTGTTATGCAGAGTAAGTTCTTTCTCGGTTGGATGATTGTACATATACATAATACTCAGAGATTACTTATAGTGAAGAGAGTCATTTACATCTTTGTAGTTAATTGTAGAGTTAGATTTAACAAATACATGGTCTGAATTTAAAGTGGCCAGTTACCTTGACATTTGATTCACAATTAGTTACTACTGACCATTTGACGGAATTTTGAAAAAAAACATAATAGGACTGTGGAACCCGATCCGAGGACGAGCGCGGCGAGGGACACGAGATCCCTCCTGCAATCCTCTAAGATCTCCACAACGGAAGAGAGCTCTGCCAAGGAACTCTCGAAACGGATGCCACCCTCACAACATAGCATGAGTGGCGATATAAAAAGAAAGAGATACATCCTGATCAGGAGCCAGGGCTCGAAACCAAGATGTATCTGAAAAATAACTCAGAGTCGCCATCCATGGACACGCCATGGAACCAAAAACAAATGCTCTGTTTGCAATGGATAACCAGAGATACAAAAGGTCCGTGCCTGATGACGAATGGAGAAGGTCCGAAGAGCGCCCCCAATTCGCCCGAGTGCGAACACTTGGTCTCTTATGCCATTTTTCATTAACTTCGAAGAAGTTTGGGTAAAAATCATGTGAAATGGGAACAAATATCCCCGAGTGAACGTCTACCTAATCATGCATGACTCGGGGATGAAATAATAAATACACATAAAGTAAGATAAAAGATGTGTCGCCTAATCACAACTAGGTTATGAGTGACATACCTAACTGGTGTCTAAGTTCTGGTGGACGAACACATGCATGCCACAACTACAGGTATAAGGTCTGCACGAGAAAGTAAGAAAACACAACAAAATATACAATATAACAACACAACAAATCCTAAGACTCTAAATGATTTAGCCCGAGTCCTCGGATGGTCTGATGTTCATCCAAAGAAGCCTACGTATCCCCGCCTCCACGAGAATCAAGGCAACGTAGTTCTTCGCGTCTATTCTAAGCTAGGATGCCTAAGACACCTAGACCTCTATCTTAGACTCGATCTAAAAGACCGGACTAGTTATTAAAGCTTCTTGAACGATTATTTAAATTCCAGTGAATTGTAGATTTTAGGACACCCTATATGCCCTAACTAAATGCAAGTTAACCTTAAGCTAATGCAGGTGAATCCTATAACCTACGTGTAACTAGGCTGCATGCCCTAAGGAAAACAATAGGATTGCTAACGTATCCAAGACCTAGTCATCAGTCGTCGATGTGAATCGCCAACTAACCGGGCGGAGGCACTCCTAGCTAGGACAAACCCCTAACTCTAAAACAAACACAAATAAGCACACAACAAAAGACAACTCCTAACTCTAAAACAACACAAACAAGCACACAACATATCAAAGATAAAAACCCTAACTCTAAAACTCTCTATCTAGGATAGACTCCTAACTCTAGAGGAAGATCTTGCTGAAAACAAGGTTTTGAAGAAAAAGGGTTAAAGCATTTATTTACAAAGTTTGGCTGGACCTGGGATAAGAATCCCAAGCTGCACTACGTACCTCGTGGAAGAGGATCAAGCCAACGTAGTTCGAAACGAACTCTCAAACTACGCTTCTAAAAGAAACACTCATACTTCAGATTATTTAAGGTTTTTTATATTTTCAAATGTTTTTGATATTTTTAAAGTTTTCAAATGTTTTTGAGTCTTAAATTTCTAATTTTTTTGGATTTTAAAGCTTTTCCAATGCTCTAAACCTTTAAATGTTTTCAATCTTAAAGGGGACACGCAAGTAATACCATAAACTAAGGCAAAGCCTTAAAGCAAAAAAGGTCTCAAAGAGACGATCCACAACAAGAAACTGGCGTCTCAAAGAGACAAACCACAACAAGAAAGATAGTGCCCCAAGAACAGAGAAAACAATCTAAGATCCTAAGCAGGGAAGGCTCTATATGACTGAGTTAGTCTCTAGTGGAAAAACTCCTAACTAATAACACTAGGGAGGAAGTACAAATGAGTCAGAGACTCTAATAGCACTACAAAGGATGAATGAGTCAAAGACTCTCTAATCAGGGCTGACTCCTATGCGAATGGACTATCGAATAAGGAGAAGCTCACAAGTAAAAAGGAATAAAAGACCCTGTGCATAGTTGGCAAAGGTGAAACACCCAGCCGGGCCGGACAGCTACCTAGCCCTAGGGTGCAACAAATGTGCAACCCAATACCCATAAGGGTAGGGGTATGCTGCCAAGCCGAGTAAGGTGTTCTCCCAAAACCAAACGACGCACAAAGAGGAGGTTTAGCAAGAGAATGAGACTGGGCAAGTCTCCTATATACAAAGGAGGGGTATGCTACTTGGACTGAGCAAGTCCCCTAAGGATGGGCTTGGGCTAGCGCCTTCATCGCCCTTGCAAGGGGTAAGCAAGGCTAAGACAACTAACTGACCAAATTGGACGCTAATTAACAGAGGTACAAATTGAGGTGCAACCTCAGAGAGGATTCTACAAATGAGGCCAAGCAGGCCTTCTAAAGGCTAATTACTTATAAGGCCAAGACCGATGACTCCCTAATAACATCAATAAAGATCAAATGAATCAAAAACTCCCTGATAACATCATCACACAAACAAATGAGTCACAGACTCACTTAAATGAGGCAAGGTATGCTTCCTATAGGTACACCTTTTATCAGAATCAAAGCAACCTTCCTGGGGTTAATGGTTAGGGTCAAGTGCGGGTTGACTTGGCTTAGACTCGGGGTGACTCGGGTTGAATCCGGTTCGGTCCGAACTCACGTTGGGTCCATGTTGGACTGGGTTGGTTGAGTCAAGTTAGGATGGTGTGGTTTGGATTGAGCTTCGGGTAGATGGTTCTCGGCCATGCGATTTTGCCACAGTGCATTTGATATTTTGGTCCCCACTCTAGATTCTGACGAAATGCATGGGGGTATGACTCATGGCCATCAAAGGATATAATGGCTTTCAACAAGGTACATGACCATATGGGTTTAATTTTCTAACAGAATAAATGAGGATATGGTTCATGGCCAATTGGATGATATGGCTATACTAATGAGAGTTTTCGGTTGGGTATGGTCATACGTGACTTGGGTGATACAATTAAATACACAGTGCATGGATATGATGAGTTCAAGTATATCCTTCACATGCACAATGTATGAATCCAATTACAGTGCATACATAGTCCACAACTTAATTATTCAAGTGCATACACAAATGTACAGTGTGTACACAATGCATGAATTCTTACTCCTTCACAGACCTAGCATATGCAATGCATGGAACTATTGGGAAGATTGTGTTCGGTTGAATTGGACTTGCGGGTTGCGGGTTTGCGGCTCGGGCAGAGGTTACGGGTGCGGCTTGGGATCCGGGTTAGGGGTGCGGCTTAGGGTTGGACTCGAGTGGAACTCAGGCTCAGGTTAGGTTGAGTGGGGTTCAAGCTTAAGATTCGGGTTCCGGTTTGGGGTGCGGGTTTGGGTTGGACTCGAGTGGAACTCAGGCCCAGGTTAGGTTGAGTGGGGCGTGGAATTGGATATGGCGTGGGGTCAGATTAGTCTGGGGTGAGGGTAAGTTTTGGTTGGATTTTTATATTCTAGTAGTTGTTTGGGGATGAATCTTAAAATGCAATAGGCTGTTTGGGAGATGGATTCTAAAATCCGGTGGGCTGTTTGGGAGATGGATTCTAAAATCCAGTGGGCTGTTTGAGACAGGGATTCTAAAATCTAGTGGGCTGCTTGGGAGATGGATTCTAAAATCCAGTGGGCTGTTTGGGAGATGGATTCTAAAATCCAGTAGGCTGTTTGGGGATGGATTCCAAAATCCAGTAGGCTGTTTGGGGATGGATTCCAAAATCCAGTGAGCTGTTTGGGCTGATAAAACAGGGGACAAGAGAGGCTGTTTTGGTCGGTAAAACAGGGGAAGGGCTGTTTTGGGTTGGTTTGTGGCTGAGTGAATTAAGGACAGGCAGGATGTGCCAGGTTGCACCAAGGATTGGGTATCTAAAGGAAACTAAATTGGTTTTGAGGATGAGGTTAGGATTGAGAAGGAAAAATAGTTCTACTATGCAAACTAATACTCATTAATATGCAAGTTAAAACTAACATGGGATCTTAATATGCAAACTAGTATGACTTGGGTTTTCACAACAGTATGAACATGCATCCTACTGCGCAATTTATGATCTATAAGCACAAATTTAAAGGATGCCTTTTGTTAACATGAAGAACCAAATGACAAAGGCCTACCTCTGCGAAGATTGGGGTCGATCCATGTAACGCTCCTCGAAGCCCTTCCTCGATCCTCCCATTTGCCGATGGTTGATGGACGCCACCAATAAGTTATTGATGTGTAAGGTTTGAATGGTTGAGGATGATGGTGAAGATGGAGAATTTTTATGTGGGTTTCTAAGTGGGTTTTGGCGATGATGATGGCTGATGGTAGACGGAGGTGGTAGGTGATGGCTGCAATGGAGGCGAATGGTGGTGGAAAAGTGGCTGGAAAATCCTTCTCTCCCTCTCTTCCTTCTTTGTCTTGTGGCTGCCGATGAGGTCCCCTGTTGGGGAGAACAAAATAAAAAAGAAGCCCTCTCAAAACCCTAGTCGATTATCCTTTTAAAGAGAGTGTGAGGGCTGATACTTGCACCCCCAAGTTTTGGTAATAGCACCCGCCCAACTTGTCTTTTCTCTTTTGGTTATATACTTGCAGGAATTGGTGTTGGCACACCCATGATTTGATAAACTAACCTCCTTTTACATGGGGAATGATATACTTTACCCCCCATATTCCACGGACAGACCCTATGGTGCATTTATGACTACTCTTTTAACCTACAAAGGGGGTGACCCACATAAAACATTAGCACACCCAACCTTGATAAATCACACCCCCTTATTGCACTACACTACACTTCCAACTCAGCTTGTCTAATTAAACAATTTTTATCGGATTTTCCTGAAATTTTAATGGGACCTACCTGGGACACTGACCTACCCTAGGAAGAAATTTGGATTAATAAAACACTAATTTACTAGGGTTTTTATTTAAAACAAGATATTGGGGTTCGGTCAAAATGGGGTGTCTACAAGGACCTGTTGACTTCTTGTCTCATTTGAAATATTCTTTTTAGTTCTAGCCCATCTTGGACTCTTATAGCAGCCCCCTTAATACTTGATATGTGCAGCCCTTTATATTCTTTTGATGTTTGAAAGCTTGCACTTCATTTTGACAACTATCCTTTACAGCCTTGCTTTAATAATTGCACTTATGTATTTCATTTTTTTTAGCACATTCACCTCATAGAAATTGTCTTTTTCCTTATGTTATAGCCAACTTATTTGGTTTTGAGCTTTTCCTTTTGTTTTGCTTTTTCAACCTTTGGTTTTCTCAAATAAATCTATAAAAAAAAAGAAAAGAAAGAAGTTGGATGTTATTCCTTATTTCATACTATAGTAGCAGATCATCATTTACAGGTTGTTTAAAAGTTTGTTTTCTTCTACTAGATATGTTAGAATGGAATCTTATCTCCCAACTCTTTGTTTTTGTCAATTTGTCCTATGACAGTAGAGCCATGGAAAAAATGCCATAATGTAGATGTTGAATGGTTATTATTGATGTCTTGATGCTAACCCAAGTTTGTCTTGTTTCCTCTACTCCTTTATATTGTCTAACCTTATACTTTAGTCTTGCCATTAGCTCAAGTTTTAAATTTGAGTGTGATTGACATGTAAATTTTGGTTAAGTGTTTCTTTTTTTATTTCATTTCTGTTTTGTTTATTTTAATATGTACATCTCTGTAATTCATTACTCATCTAATACAAGTAACGCTTTATCTTCATCTAATAATATTTTCATCCCAAAGATTTTAAAATTACCTGAAAGTTCATTTTCTCTTTCTATATTTTAGTTGATTTTCTCACTATAATATTTGGAATTGGTTACAGTTCATGGATTTTCATTGTTTTCTTTCACTGGTAATAGAAATTGAGTGAGTGTGAATAAAGGTATAAAAACAGGGCATATAGAAGTATCAACGCTTCTTTAATGTATAAACTGAACTTGTCTCTTTTGTTGGTTTTAAATTCTTTTTGGAAAGTTTTTGTGATTTATAGAGAAGGTTTTGACTAAAAGTGGGCGATGAAGGCGCTAGCTCAAGCCTACCCTTAGGGGACTTGCTCAGTCCAAGTAGCGTTCCCCTCTTTTGTTTAGTAGACTAACATAGTCTTTTAGACACCTCTTAGATAGTAGAGTCCTCATTAGGAGACACACTATGTCTCATTAGGTAGTTCTCATTTGGAGATAATCCTCATTTAAAATTTACCCTTAGAGGGTGTACCTCGGATTAATAGAGAGATACCTATAGGAGGCATACAGTGTCTCATTTATAGAACCTCCCCTACTTGTACCTCAATTTGTAACCTCTTTTTTTTAGTATTGTTTGGTTTAGAGATTTATCCTTAGAGACTAGCTTAGTCTTGTTCGGGTTTGACTTGTTAGGAACCTTATCCTTTCTCTTTTACTTTAGATTTCAATTACTTGTTTGAAGTTTAGTTCGAAGTGTCTTTGACACTAATTTGCTTGTTCGGGGTTTTCCCGTAGCTTTAGGGTTTTGCCCTAGTTTGTTGCTTTGTGTGTTCTCTTTAGGTCTTTGACCAAAAGAGTGAAAATATTTTAAAAATCTAAAAAACATTTGAATACTTTAAAATTCAAAACAAAAACATTTGAAATATCTTAAAATTCAAAAACATATGAAAACTTTAAAAAAATATCAAAAGCTTTTAAATCATTTGGAGTGTTAAGCTTTTTAACGGTAATTAGGAGAGTTCGTTCCGACCTACGTTGGCTTGATCATCTTTCACAAGGTACGTAATGCAGCTTGGGATCCACATCCCAAGTCCAGCCAAACTTTTAAAAATAAATTTGTCAAACCTTCCAAAAATACAAAAACTTCTCCAAAACCTTTTTTTTCAAAGAGATCGTCCCCTAGAGTTATGAGTCTGTCATAGCTGTTTAGGGTGTTTTAGAGTTAGGGGGGTTGTCCTGATTTGTATTGATATGGTGTGTCCTGTTGTGTGAGTGTCCCTAGAGTTAGGAGGCCTCGAGTCGATCGGTTAGACATTTAGTCAAACCGATGGCTAGACTAGGAAGCATATAGTCAGCCCGTGGTTTTCTTTAGGATGCATAGCCTAGTTACACATAGGATGTAGGGCCCACCTGCATTAGCTTAAGGCTAACCAACTTGCACTAATTAGGGCATATAGAGAGTCCTAAAACTTACAATTCACATGAACTTAAAGCAATTGTGTAAAAAGCTTTAAAAATCAGTCGAGTCTAGTGGATCGAGTCTAAGATAGCGGTTCTAGATGGTTAGGCATCGTAGTTTAGAATAGGTCATCGAACTACGTTGACTCCGATTCTTCCCGAGGCCGGGATACGTAGCGCAGCTAGGATGGATGGCCATCTTGGTCCGAGTCAAGTCCTACATTAGAGTTTTAGGATTTGTCTTGTCCAGTCATGTATAGAATTGATTTGTGTTTTATGTTTTGATGTGTTTTCTTACTTTCTTGTACTGATAATATACCTTTAGCTGTAACTTGCATGTGTATGTCCACCAGAACTTAGACACCTATTAGGCATGTCACTCATAACCTAGCTTTGCTTAGGTGACACATCTTTCATTTCATTTTGTGTATGCTTATTTCTTTATCCTCAGAAAATGCATGCTTAGGTAGACGATTCCTGAGAATTGTTCCTATTTCATATGATTTTCGCCCGAAACTCTTCGAGGTTAATAATAAATGGCATAAGAGACCAAGTGCTTGCACTCGGACGAATTGAGGGTGCTCTTCAGACCTTCTTCATTCGTAATCAGGCACGAATCCATATATATTTCTGGTTATCCATGGTATACGGAGCCTATTTTATTTAAGGATCCATGTCCGTATACCATGGATGGGGACTCTGAGTTTGTTTAGGTGCGTTTCGAATCCGGACTTGTTCCCGAATCGAGAGGTATCTCTTTTATATCGCCACTCGTGCTATGCTATGAGGGTAGTATCCGTTTCGAGAGTTCCTTGGTAGAGCTCTCCTTCACACGTGGATGATCCAAGCGGCCGCTAGGGGCTCGTCCCCCACCTCTCTCTCGGATCGGGGTCCACATCAACAAGTTTTTCAACATGTAACCAATGTACTTGTTAGATGTAAAAATCAACCGAACCATTCTGTTATCACAACAAAACAACACATGAGTCAACTTATTCACACCGATTTAAAACAGTAGTGCATCTATAAACAAATTGAAAATAAACAAAGAAAATATGGTCGTGAACAATTTAGACCACAACCTGAACAATGTAAATTCAAACAACACAAAGCCTGCAAAATTTAGGCCTCTTTTAAATCACATGTTCATTTCAGCAAGTTATGATGACCATACATATCTTTCTTAAATTTTCAATAACAACATTCTAAGATCTCTTTCCAAAGAAATTCTTTAAACTTGAAATACACTCGGATCCACAATCCATTAACACAAAATCATGAGAATAGCAGTATCCAGATGAAAACAAACTTTGATGTAGTCGCCAATAAAGGTCCAAAAATATGAATTTGATCAAAATTATTTCAGAAATTTTAAGCATAAGACATTAAAATACCTGTATTGATCTCTTTCTTTCTTCCTTCACCTTTCTTTCTTTCAGTTTGACTTTGCTCAAACTTTAGGTTGTTAAGAGCTTCCTTTTGCCTTTTCTGTTATCTATCTCAAATTTGAAAAAACCTCCTCCTCCATCGACATGCCTCTTTAATTCAATAGATGTAATGATATATCTCTCAGATCATAAGAGAATTCAACTAGATTAGTGAACGAAATTGAGACAAGCAATGGAAAAACAGTCAGATCCGAAGTCTTGTAGTCTAGGCAAAAGATAACACTCAAATCTAGGGCTTCTGAGTTAAAACTGGTAAAGAAATAGTAATTAAAACAAGAGATCGACCAGTAAGAGTAAATATGGCTAGAGAAGAGAATCTTTCAGCTAGGGTTTGAGAAAATATAAATCCAAGCTTCTCTCTTAGCAATGAAATAGCAGATTGAAAGAATGAGACAAGAAAAACTTGCTACAAGTTGAAGATGACCGGAATCCATGGAGGTTTGAGCTGGATCTAGGGTTTTAGGTTACAAAACAAAATTTAGTGATTTGGCTTTAGGGTTTCATGAAGAAGAAAAACAGCAGATTTCGAATTCTTCATAGAGTGCACAGAGAAATCAAAGATCTACAGAAAATCAAAAGGAGAGATCAAAAGAATATGCTAGCCGAAGTTTTGGCCGAAATCCGGCCGGAGTCTTGCCGAGGATGATGATCGGAAAACAAGAAGAAAAGCAAAATATCTCTCGTTCTCTCTTTGGATTGGAAAAAAAAACTCTATATCTCTAAAAAATGAGGGTTAAGCTTCTATTTATAGGCCTTTTGAAGTTGATATTGACACTCCTTTTGATGGGCGCACAAATGCGCGATTCCGCCTGGATAATGTAGCCCCCATTTTTGATATCTGCACAAACTTGTCCTGTCCTTAGTGCAATTTTGCATCGGAATTTTCTGAAATTTTGCAGAGAAATTTTTTGGGTCCTAATATGTTGAAAAATATATCTATGGACACCTAAAGCATTAGTCTAATAACAATTGTCTCCCAAATACACGGATTTTGAGGTGTACACCTAGATTGGATTAGCTCAAACCCCTATTGTAACTGCACCACACCACACTATACACTAAACTTATTTGAAGAGCAACTCTTATCCGATTCCTCTGAAAATTTGTGGGGATCTTGGTGGGACCCTAAGCTACCATAATGTGAAATTTTGAAGCCTTAACTCACTGATTTGATGGGGTTATTCACAAACATGGCAAATATGGGTTCGGTCAAAATGGGGTGTTTACAGTTTGTAAAAGGGGGGGGGGACCTCTTGAGTAAAGACAAGTTTTTTTTTTCTATTTTGGGACTCAGGTTTGTCTTCTAATAGCAAAAAAGAAAAAAAAAACAAGAAAACCTAAGTACCAAAATAGAAAAAAAATATGTAAAAAGAAAAAAAAATCCGACAAGTCACAAAAAAAAAAGAAAAAAACAAATGTAAAAGAAGAAAAATAGAATAGGAAAACACTTTGAAAATGGAATTCCGTATGGAGAATAAAAACAGGAGTGACATGACCGTTGATGTGACCCCTTTTCTCGATGCATTTATTGCTTTATGGAGATTTGAGCTCCCTCACATTTGTCTTTTTGTGGACGTGGCTCAAATGGTTGATGCCCGTTTTTCTTCAGAAAACGGATTCCCGTTTTCCCTAGTAATGCTCGAAAAGGAAAACACTTTGAAATCAAGGTGGCAAATGGGACGGGCTGCCTGCAGCACGGCACGACATGGTTAGTGTTTTTTATGTGGGTCGTGCCAGGGGCAATGCCAGGTTTGGCTTTGCCAGCCCACTGGCACAGTCCAGCGCGCATAAATTTGAATGGAGAAGTGGCTTTTTGGGGGAAAACCCGAATATAGTCCTCCCCCCTAAAGTGTGAATAACGGCTAGTTGGGGGGGGGGGGGGGGGGGGGGTATTTTCATAAATGAACCTTTTAGACTTGTAAAAAAAGGAAAATTCCCCAACAACTACAAACAACTAGTTTTGAGGGGTATTTAGGCAACTCAAAATGTTACCAAGGCTATAAATATTTCTACCCCCCTTCAGTTCTCACCAAAGCTTATTCTCTATCTCTCTTATCTCAGTTACCTTCAAGTCTTCAACACCATGTCTAATTACTCTCTCTCAAAATTACCTTTACTAATACTAATCTTCTCCCTAATTACCTTTAATCAATTTCTTTCTCTCTCTCTCCAATCAACTTCTCTTTTCTTCAATGGCTGAGAAGTCCCAAACCCCCCTCCCCAGTCTCCTAAACCACACTCACCTCAACCCCAACCTAACCTAGCCCAAAACCCTAGTTTCTCTTTGAAGAGGTAGCAACCATACTCATAGTTTGAGCATGGTTCTTCCACCTAACAGAGCCCCAAAACTGCTAATCATTGTTCTTTTTCCAAGCAAAATCGTCCCAGAACTGCTCCTCATGGTTCTTCCAACCAACATTGTTCTAGGAGTTCTACTCTACACCATCCGGGAATCCCACGTTATCCCCGAAACCCACAAGCTTATCCCGGAATCCCACCAATGTATCACCCAATCCCACCACCTTATCCCAAAATCCAACAACCTTACCAATCCAATCACCTAATTCCGAAATCCCACCCTATCTCCTCCAACCTCTAATATATCCCAGAATCCCACCACCTTATCCTGGAATCCAACCATTTAATCCTGAAATCCCACCACCTAATCCCAAAATCCCACCCTACCTCGTCTCGTTCGACCTCTTCCTGGACTCCAACCCCAAGGCCCTCAGGTTGGTCCCCAACGCTACTTCGTCAAATACCACTCGATCACCGCCAAGTTATTCCTCCCGGACATCCCTTTGTCCCACCACCTGCTCAATTACCACACTATGCAAGGACGCATGATGCGGAAGATACATCGGTTTATAGTGTACCAGAAATACATAATGCTGGGATTAGGCAGATAATCGGACGCTTGATTTATAAAAATGGTCGCAGTGAGCCCAACCAGCGTGGTTTGATCCAACCGGTTCCTCTCACTGTAGATCTTATATGGAGTAGAGAACTAAACACTGCTTATAAGATTTGCCCGTACTAATGCCCCTTTTGTCATGGAACAAATGTTGAAGTCGGCCACACGCCATATAAAACCTCTAGTTTAGTAATCAAATGGCTTACATTATTCCAACCTTAGCAAAATGTGTATGGACCGTATGGTAATATGAAACGGGCAATTAGTAGGACAATTGTTCATGGACATATGGAACAATCCTCTACCCATCAGATCATCATCCCTAACTTCACCATCAGTATGATCAGGACCCTTCATCTCTGAGGCATCTAATTGGTTGACATCGCCTTAAAATCACTCCATTGCCTATGTAGGGGGCCCACATTTAAGTGTTCATAAGGCCTTTCAAACTAGGTATTTAATTTGAATTTTGATATCCCTTGAGAGATGTGACCATCGCGGGAACCGATGGGCTGAGGTGTAGAACGACAGAGGGCACAAAAGACGAGAACCGCTACCATCTGCTTTTTATTATTTTACTTATTCGTTTCCCAACTGCTACCGCAGAGAACCTCACGATCTTCCCATTGGATTTGCCATCTTAGCCAAGGTGTTCAACCTCCATAAGGTTAGTCGTAAATTTATTTATCTTTTATTAAAGAGAGAAGTCAACAATGGAATCAGAGCCACGGTTGAATTGGATTTTAATGTTACCTACTCGAGCATGATAACAATAGGTTGTAATTAAAATCATTTGCAGCTTAGAATCCGGGAAAGAGGTGGAGCTATTTGTTAACAGTTCAAGTTCATACCCCATATTCCTCACTACAAATCTTTCTCGTCTCCCCTTCTTTCCAGGTGACAAAAAAGGGGAGTCTTTCATTTCATAAATTGTCACAAACTGCTTTGTTATTTGTTGGGTTGGGTTTATAAAATTTGGTTTTATAAAGTGGGACCTACGGCCAATAAAAGTAATATTTGAAAATCGGAGTAAAGAAGTGCGTCGTGAGAAGGCCGCTAAACATAAGTTCTTTTTCACAATTAAAGAAAGACACTTCACATAGAGAGTACCTTCAAACACACACCTTCTTGATTGTTAAAGCCACCCCTAAAAATAATTGAAACATCTTTATAAATTGTGTGGGTTATGTTTTAATAATATTACCTGATAGTGTTAAAATCAGAAAATTGTTATGCCTCTGTATTTCATAAAATTGTTAGCTATTAAATACCGTTTATTTTTTGGGCCACCAAGGAAAATTGGGTAAAGCATAGCATATAGAAATATTGATTTCTATATTAAATTGGGATGTAACTTTTAAATTGACTATATTAATTTATAAAAATATTTGAGGGGGTCGAATGCGTACTGCAGAGGGGGTGAAAATATCATCTCCCATTAGTAATTTATATTTTTAGGTTATATTATTTTATATAGTTTAAAATATTTTTAATAAATTAATAATTAATAAAAAAGTTAAATTAATAATTAACTTTTATATCCATAGCAGAGTAACGGATCCCACATATTCTAACAATAGTGTTTATATTATTTCTAATGGTTTTGATTTTTATTTATTTTTTTGTTTAATAAGTTGTGAACTTCTTTTTGGTTGGTGGAAGAGAGATTTGCATCCTAATAAGTCGGTTGAATAAATTTTATTTTTATTATTTATTTATTTATTTATTTATTTGGCATGTGAGCTGGGGTTGGGATGCATAAATCAAATTTTTCACAATTTTTTTACAATCTTCCACCAAGTAAATCATCTCTCTAGGATAATCCTAACCTTCCAATCCGTAGAGGGATAACACAATATAGAAACCTCTATAAGGGTTAGCAGATACTAGAGTGGATCCTAAAGAGAGATCACTTCCTCATGAATTTATCTTGAATCGTGGCTCAACTTTCTCCCAATTTTGGTTAGGGATCCAACCCCTCACAGGGACCTACCAAATCAATGATTTTGATTACACTGGCATGTTAAGCATAACACGCCATTGATTTTTAAAATTATATTTCAAGAATGGTAGTTTGGCTAGTGAACTCATAAGCTCTCAATTCTTATTGGCTCTATTTGTACCTCGTGAAACAAACCATTATGACAAAACTTCAAACCACGGGTATCCTACCTAATTACCTATCTTACCCCTCTCGTCACCCTTTTGTTTTAATAATAAAGGTAAATATTTAACCAAGGAAAAACCCACTTACCATTACCATTTCATTACCATCAACAATTTCAATAATATTTTTATTTTTTAATACTTTATTATTTTTTAGGTACATTAATGTTGATATTTTATTTATTTTCAAATTTCAATTTATGATATATTACTTAGGTATTGTGAAACTACCAGTCATAAGCTTTTGGAGAAAGGTATTATTAATCTTTTATACTTTAACACTCCCTCTCACATGTGGCTCCTCTTTTAGGTTTAGCCATTGTATGTGGATTTTTGCTATCAAGGAGGTTTGAACCCGGGCATTTGCTTTGATATCATGTCAAACTACCAGTTACTCCAAAAGCTTAAGCTTTTGAAGAAAAGTGTTATTAATCTTTTAGGGTGCTGATATCCGCCCCCCTCCCCCCCCCCCGGCTGGCTAACGTATTCCCACCATTTGACCGGTCTCTCTCTCTCTCTCTCTCTCTCTCTCTCTCTCTCCACACACACACACAACAGGAACAGTTGGTGGGCCCAACAGAAACCATTGGTGGAATGGTGGGCCCATCTTTGAACAACGTAGGCCGCGCCCATACCACACCATAGGATAATCCAAACCGTCCATTTGATGGGCCATAAACGTAAATAGGTTGCGTCCCAAAATATTTTTCCATAGGCGGATCCTAGCCCTCCGATCTAAATAGAAACTACATCTTATGCAACCTCTATAGATTGTAGGGTTGTGATCATCCAATGGAAATGATTTTTGGGGCACAACCTATTTACATTGTGGCCCATCAAATGGACGGCTCACATCATCCTATCGTCTGGACGGTACACTTCATTTTCAAAAATATGGCTCAGATCATCCTAATATCAGCGCCCATCTTTTATACTTTAACTGGTATTATTGATTTGAGGAATGCTAAACTGAAGGGCGCCCTTTCAAAAATCTATCTACAGGTGCACCCCCATTGGACCATCTCAACAGAGCGCATTTATTGCAAGGGAGCCTTTCAGTTTAGCATTCCTCTATTAATCTACAGGTAGCAAAGCTTATAAATTGATTGGGAAGCTTGCTATCTATCCCACACTCTCCTTCTACAAATAGTAAAGTCTTCTACCCCTTGTGATAACCGATTTAAAAATTTTAAAAGCCTTTTTATTTTAATGTGACCTAACTTCATTTTAGGAATTAAAGGTGGATGGTCAATTTTAAGATTAAAATTTTGGGGTCCCAGGTGGTATAAGTGCACTCACAATCACTGATTTGGTAGACAGTCATGAGGAGACCCAAATGATCCTTGTCCTATACTGAACAAACATCATTTGTTAGATTAGCTTACAAAAGCAATCATTTAGGTTTTCTTGGCATTAAAGGAAATAAAACCTTAGATCAATGTGCTATGATCATCCCATCAATGTGGTACCAGTGGCAACGTCGGCCATACCAATGGTTGTTATCCATGTGGATAGAGATACTTGGATAAGTTGTTCTTGTGATTGACTATCCTCTTTGGACAAATTTATCCTTTAATTATATTGTATGCTGTTCACCAATTTTGTTTTACTAATATTACCCGATAAACTTTTTCCGTGAAGAGAACGACCATGGAAAAGGTCAATTTTGACAATTAATGGTAAAAGATAACTATTTGGTGCCAGGAGCGGCATTAGAGAGAATGTACGTAAAAATGTATGTAAAATCAATGATGTTAAATTCACCCCTTTAACGTTTTTCTTTGCCTTTAAAACTAAAAGAATAATGTTCGGAGTGAGAAGGGGTATCATTTCCCAAACTTTAAGGTGAAAATGTTTTCCCTGTAGAAGCTTACTCAAGAAATAATTTTATGATAGTTTTGCGGCAATTGACCCCGGAGAAGATGATATTTGCCCACCAATTTAATTGTAAGGGCTCAAAGAAGTTTGATTCATTACACCTTAAAAGTAGGGGATTTGAAAGGGACCATCCCATAAGGCATTTCACTGAATTAAATGAATAAGGCAAAATCTGAGCCAAGTGGCTGCACTCTCATGCAACAGCCATTCCTCGAAGTATCTTCTGCAATGGTCTCTAGCAAATCCCTAAAACTAGTGGGGTGATCTTAACATATCAATGAAAAAGTAAAATCTCATAATGTAAAAATTTTACTTAAAAAATTGTTTTATGGAAATTTTACTCCAGTTGAATTGACCCTATCCTCGTAGGCGGGAAATTCAAACTTTAGATAGGGA
Source organism: Tasmannia lanceolata (assembly GCF_043159265.1). NCBI lineage: Eukaryota > Viridiplantae > Streptophyta > Magnoliopsida > Canellales > Winteraceae > Tasmannia > Tasmannia lanceolata. The sequence continues at coordinate 14,899,667 of NW_027518696.1, read as the reverse complement.
TAGATGACTAAAGTCGAGTTTCTGAAAAGTTTGTACGGTGATCTAAACCTAACTCCTGATTTATGGATGGGACCCACCACAATACTGGTGAGACGTCCGTGATTTTCCTAATGCTTCTTAGAAGAATTGACCGCTTCTGTGTAAGTGTAATACCACGTGATTTGAGCCACACAGTATAGAAAATTGTAGGTGGGCCCCACTCCTCACCAATCCTATTGGTGAAAAATAATGGGACCCACCGGTATGAAAAGGTTAAAAGTTTATCTCGCGTGGACTCCAAATTTGAACGTAGGTTATACTAAAGAGACGTGGGCCCACTGCTAACTAATTGGTACTCTCCAGAGAAAGGAAAAGCTACATATAAACAGAAGTCACTTTCACTGTTTCACGATCAATGGAAAAAGGCAAATTTTGGGCCCTACAAAGTCCAGGAGGGTATGTATATGAGATCAAGACCGTCTATCTTGCGGAACATCATGAGATGACCCACATGGACTTGGTCCCATCGTAAACGGATATCATATGATTAAATTACAAGCTATAAAAATTAACGGTCAATCGTCTCTTAGCATAACCCAAATTGAAGCTTTGAGGATCTACGCCCTACGATTATCCGATCAACACGTTCTCAATTGCATTTGGCTGGCCTTATGATTTGCGTTCAGATCAACGGATCTGATCGCTGAAATGATTCAGAAGTGGAGCCCAATAAGTACTTTTAGGAAGGAGCATAAAAGTGACTTTTTTCTTGGTGTGGTTTTTATATTTCTAACGGTAGTGGTGATTTTGTATTTTTCATAAAATTCAGGGGTTTAATAGTAATTTAGTAGTTTTCTTTTGAAAACGACCTTACACTTTCGGTTCGAATATGTCCGATGACGGCATTCGGCTTTGGTCGGAGTTGACGTGCGTGGGCGCCGGATAATTAAAAGTTTCTTTTTCTTAAAAAGCAATAAAATAAGGGCCCGATTTGGATACCTCATATATATTGTATTTGGATTTGGATTTGAGTTTTGAATACAAAATGAATAGATCCCGCAGCTCATGTTGATGGAAAACGAGAGGGAAGTGGTACTTTCTATTGGAGGGGAGAGGTGGAGGAGCAAAGAGGGTGAAGGAAACTGTCGTATCTGTGGATTTTTAATTTCTTATTTCCACAGCTTATTCAGAAATCTGATTTTTTTTCAATGTCAGTTGCTGAATTGGAAATCCAAGAATTTGATCCGGATCCAAATTACAATGCAAGAAGGGCTGCAAATGTCAGAAATCCAAATCCAAATCTTCTCTGCATTGGCACTACCACGTTTTGATCGATGCACTAACTCATTTTGTCTTTTATTAATTAAACAGTTGTCAAAGGTTATTACAGTTCCCAAAAGCTCTCATAAGCTAGTTTAAAAAGAAAAGACAAATAGTTAGTGCAATAATCAAAACATTGTAGTACCAATATTAACATCCGAGAAAATTTATTTATTTTCCTATTTACGAGCAAACAAAAATTTGCACCGTTGACACGGCCGTCCTTATCATCTCTAACTTACAATTGGGTCACTTTGGACCGTTGATAAGGTGAACCATCCAGCGGTCGGATTATAGCCTAAAAAGTGGATTATAGCCTATAAAGTATAGCAACCCGGCCTAAAAAAATATAGTGGTCGGACTATCCTAGCCATCCATATTTTTTGCCTACAAATGGATGGATAAAATTGATTCACGGGAGTAAATTTTGGTTCATGGCCCATCCATCGCAAGGCCTAAGAGATAAATGGTTTGGATCACTGACAAGTGGACCCCATTTGTAAAACTTGTTCGCTTCTAATTTAACTTGGAACAGCATGCGTGTCCATGGTATAAGAACCCCAATAAATTATAGTTCGCGTTGATGTGGGCTACTGATATTGGCACGTTGATGTGGGCTACTGATATTGGCACTGCATGTTTTAATAATTGTACAAACTCAGCTTGTCTTTTCTGTTTTCAATGGCTTTAGAGAGCTTTTTGGGAACTATAATAACCTTTGACAGGCCGTGCATAGCCTATGGCGGAATTTTTCTTATTGGGTTTTTGCCCTTGATGGAAAGGGAGGTTCTTATGTTGAGCACAAGGGAGATTTGGAAAACCAACTCAGTTAGTAGTCTGGGTTAAGGGAGGTTTGGACAACCAACTTAGTTTATAGTCTCGATAAAGATGACTACCCGAGAAAACAACTGCCTTCGTGAGCTACTAGTCATGTCTCCTTCACGACCGACTAGTCTTGTCTCTTGTCTGAAAGCACCCTACAATATTAACCATCGGATCAAAATACTCTATTGTAAAACATTGATCAATATATTTTTGGCACTCATTGAATCATCCTACTGTGTCCTTATGATTTTGACAATGATGAACAAGCTCGCCAACAATTCAGTACGTACCACTTAGTGATATGACCTTCACAGGCACACCACAGCAGACAAGCAGCGATCCAAACACAATCACATGTAAGAGATTTTATATATGGTGTAAGCCCATATAGTCCATTATTTTTCAAGAAGTAGAACTGTACGGCCCACACCACACCACAGGATGATCCAAATTGTCTATGTAAGGTCGTGCATGCCCAACAAAATCTTCAACTGTATGGCCTTCTGATCGATAGAGGAACTGCATGGAAACCTCTATAGATCTTAAGGGTTGGGATTATTTTATGGAAAAGAATATATGGGCACAATCTATTTATGCCGTGGCCCACCAAATGGACGGTTTGCATCATCTTATGGTGTGGGTCGTACAATACTTTTTGAAAAATAATAAACTATACGGGCTTACATCCGATAAAAACTCCACATGTAAAAACATTTAGAAGAAACTGTAACAAAAGACAAGAGCATGTCATATGTAATTAAACACATTCCCCCAAAACAATCATTGTGTTTTATGTCAAACAATATCGCCCGGAGGAAACATAATTGTCGAAGCCTCTTCTGCCAATATAAACATCACCTCACATTGACAATGCTTCCCAACATTGAGAATAAAGGGAGGATCTCATAGGTTCCTACACTAATGGTCCGACATTCTAAGTGTTTGGCTGCCGGAATATTTTTTTTGGTTCCTGTGACTTTTGTGGAATTTCCGCAGGAAACCCACGTTTGGTTGCTGGGCCTAAAATAATTATAGGAACCAAAATAACCCCGCACGAAATCCTACCCTGGAAAAAAAAAAACTCCCAGGAACCAAAATAATCCCAGGAAGCAAAAATAAGTTTGCAGAAGAATTTTTTTCTTCCCAACAGTTCAAGAAACCAAATAAAGCATTATTTTTTTCCCACCATAGTCCGGTCAACTAAACATGGGATTTTTATTTTACCGGGATACTTCTAGGGAGTTTTTTTTCCCACCAATCTCCCATGGAGTTTTTTGTTCCACAGAAATCCAAAGAACCAAAAAAATTCCAGAAACCAAATGGAGCAGGGCTTGGTCTCGCAAGACTATTGGTACAACTCGGGTCGACTTTAGGAAATTTTGGTTGAGCTTTTATCATAAAATTGGGTCGGGTTTGGTTTGATTCCAATTCATTTTTTAGCAAAAGCTCGATCTGACCCGACCCAAATTGCACCCCTATGCAATTTAAATGGGAAAAGAGCTTGCTCTTGTAGAAGGGCAGTCTAGTTGTCAATGCTAATTCACGTCTTTATTTTTGTATTATGAAAGACAAGTATGAATCGTTGGTGACTAAATCACCCAGCGTACAAATGGACCTACAAAATGATATCATTTTCTACTGGAAGGTTTGAAAGACAATAACAAAACATATGTAATGGGGTGCGAGGCATGTAACCGCAACAAGACATAGATGCTTAAACCACGCTCCTTACTTTGGTCGCTCCCTATTCTGGAGTGAATTTTGGGAAGACATATTGTTAGGCCTAAAATCGGTAACAAATACGGCAGTAACGTAAGAGCTGGGCTGGAGGACCCGAGGAGCTGAAGTGAAGGAGTTGAGCCCTGCACAAGAGCAAACGAGGTCAGAAGACCAACCCGGAGTCTTTGCTCCGGACGGGCCTTTCGACACTCAAGTCAGTACGAGCAGGAGTGCAGAGCCAAATTTTTAGAGTGATAGTTCCAGAAGTTATTACCCCTCGCTCTGAGCCTTGAGAGACTTTTTATAGAAGGAGACCTGGGGTGGTTGGATTACCTACTTCAGAACATGTGTCGGACCTTTTGTGGGTTTAGGTTCACCCACTCTTAGGCAATTACCAAATTACCCCTGCGAAGCAGTTGGGCTTGTGGTGGGCCCTTCCGGGGCCACGTGTCGACAGCTCATTAGTTGCTGTTTTTCGTACCCTATCACATATTATCAAAAGATTGCCTGAATCTCATTGGGCAACAGTTATTCTTGTAGTTGTTGATCGACCCTCTAAGTACGCCCACTTTGTTGCACTAGCTCATCCCTATACGGTTAGTGTTAGACCCCTAAAGCCAATGACATAGGCATTGGCTTGTGGTGGCACCTTGCACCCTTGCCAATGGCCAAGTGGGCCCCAAGAGTTAGGCCAAGAGGAAACAAGGTGGGAGTAGACCATGGCATATGGTCAATGGCATGAAAAAACCAAGTATAGATGGTCTTGACAAAGAGAGAGTAGGCAAAGACCTTGGTTGCATGGCATATGCACACAAGGGCTAAGGGACTTGTGGGCATTGGTGTGCAAATGCTGGTATCGGTGGGCACTAGTGTGCAAAACAGCACATTGGCAGGCTTAGGCACTATGTAAATTGGCCAATGGCCTTGAGTTGGTTGCTAAAACTACCCTATATGTAAGAAAAACCCTCTTGCCTTGCCCTAGAGGCAACAGGTCAAGTTGGCATCACACTACTCAGGGCCTGTTCAACTTTTATTTACAGGCCCTTTGATTTAGGGAAATGATATTTACGCCCCTTTTATCAACAGGGACACTCTATTTGCTAGTGTACTTTGCAATCAAAGCCACTAGATTTTTCTGACATAAAGTACATTAGCCCCTTTTTTTGCCATTGATACCGTGATGCTGGGTGTCCCTAGTGATCAAAAGGGGCGTAAATATCACTTCCCTTGATTTATAATGATATCCCACTAAAAAAGCCACAGCCATATAATTCCTCTCGAAATTGTGGATTATTTTTTCCACAAGGCTCCGTTTCTTTCGTCCATTTTTATGTCATAAGAAACGGAGCCTAAAGAAAAAATTTCCACTAGAAACGTTTTTCCTTTAATCAAATTGGACCTTAGGCCCTGTTTAGATTGCAGGAAAAATATTTCTGATGGAAAATATCATTCTAGGATTTTTTTTTCTTTATATAATTTACAGGGAAATGATATGATTATTGTTAGTTTAGAGGAATATCATCACAAATTGGATTTTTTATCACGTATAAAAATAGTAGGAATTTTTAGAAATAATTTTCCTTTCCAAACTTTTCCGATAAATTCCTGCAATCCAAACAGACTCTCAGGTAAATTGAATTTCAAAATGGACTAGTGTCTTGGCCCATAGTATATCAACGGTCTTGATCACCCAATCACACATAGGCCATGGTGAACTCATGTTGAAATTCGTCCTTATCTAAAATATTTACACTAGAAAACATTTTCCAAGGAATATGAGTTTAAGAGAGTAAAAGCAATGGGCAATATGGACAAAAACTGTTTCCTTGCTAATAAAATCCCCATCTCATTTTGGCGCGAAGCCTTTTCTCTTCAGAGATTGCTATTCTTTCATCCATGGCGGGCTTTAGTTATCATCCACCACAGTTCTCAGAGGTAACTTTTTCTCTTCACTTTCTTCATATATTTATTTTTTCTGTCAAGATTCAGCTGTGATTGATACCTAACCTATGCATAGTATTTTTTATATCTTGGATTATCATGGGTTTTTTTTTATGATTTCTCAAATTGATATTTGTTTTTCTTGGGGTTATGGAACTCAATCTGTCATTTAATAGTGTTTCAATGAATTTCATTCTTCTAATGTTTATATCTGTTATCTCATGTGATTTCTGATCTGTTTATGGAATTCATTTTACCTTTTCTTGTGCATATGGAATTGGAAATTGCCATCACATGATAATATTGAAGAGTACAGCTCAGTGTTATTTACTTAACATGAACTCATTTGGTCACTGAGTGATGATGAGTACAGAATATACCTATGGAGAACTCTATGGAGAAGAAGAACAATGGAGGAAGAAGAATATACATTGATAAACAAGAAGATGAGAAGAAAACACTTTTTGCTTCACCACAAAAAAAGCCTTCCAAGAGCCCAAGAGAAACCCCCTCTTTTTGCCCTAAACCTTCTCTTCAACCTTGAGTATTCCTTGCTTTTGCTTGACGTCAAAAGCCCTCCTAGGTCCCCCAAGAGAAAAACCCTCTTGCCTTGCCCTAGCTTTAGCTTTCTCATCAAGAAGAAGACCTTGCTTTTGCTTGACCCTTTTCTCCTCTCCTCCCTACATTTTCCTTCTTCTTCAAACCCTCTCATACACCAACCACATATATAGAGAGAAAACACATCCCACTTAAAAGGGCCAAGTGGGACCCACTCCAAGAATGAAATAGAACCGGTGATTTTGTATAACCAACTCAACAAATACTACATCATCTTTTGGATTTCCTGTTTCCTAGTTGATATTGCACAACAATTACTTGATGAAGGGTCAGTGAATTCATTTAGTGACAGAATTCATGCCATGTTTAATTTGAATGAACGGCGTTAATTGTTCATGTTCGACTGCCTTTATGATCTGCTTGAAGAGTTCTCTTGCAATTTGCAACACTTGCAAATATTCTTATTTAGTGACTAGTTATTTGTTTTCAATCGATGGTCTTTTCTATTTAAGCAACACTACTGACTATATTAAATTATGCGAATCTACCAAAATATAGGACTTCTTCCTCTTTAAAGAGTTAACTTGCAGTTTTTGTGTGTTTATAATACAGCCTAATAGCCATTTGTTATGAAAAACAATCTTATTTATAAGCAAAAATTACTGGAAATTAAAGTACTAACGATTATGTAAATGTTGGCTAAAATACAGGATGTAGCGTGGCTTCCAGCATGGCTTCAGCCTCATCAAGTACCGTTTTTTGGTGAAAAAATTAAGGATGCTCAAACCCTTTCTCAGCTGCCATGTCGGGTATAGTATTTTTATGCCATTAGTTGTGTGTTGACCTTTGGAAATTTCATGTTTTGATTATAAAATATTATGATCGCCTTGGTTTTGTATGGTAAGATAAATTTAAAATAATTTCAATTAAGCTGAAACTCGGAGTAGACTTGGTTTAGCCTGGCTATGAGTAGCGACTCCAATTTCTGAAACTTAATTTTAATCAAATTGAAATTTTTTTCATTGATTCAGTTGAGTCGAACTGAAAATTGGAAGCATGATCTCCAAGTTGAGTGAGTTTTCTTTTTTTCCTTTTTGTTACCATTGATCAGAAGAGACAGCTAAATAAGTATCATTTAGGATATCTAGTTGTTAAAGAGTCTTTGTTGCTCTCATTTTCACATTTTATTGATATGTGAGTTAATATGGATCTTGGAAACAGCTAAATCGATGGCTTAAAGACAATCTGAAATATAGTTTTGACATAAAGGATCTTGGAAACCTTCAACCTTTCCTAGTCGTAAAGGTGGAAAGGATGAAAAGGGAATGATTCCGACTCTCTGAGTGTGAGAGCAGACTTCAAATTTTTAGTCACATTTCACATGTCTGATAGCAAGTCAAGCACTATGATACCTAGATACAAATATGTATACAAAAACGGACGCACGAACAATTGAACAAAGATATGGCTCGGCATTTTTCAAAATCTAGGACATAGATATGGATTCATGTTTCCCATACCATGATATAAGACACAAGAGTGTGGGCAAAATATCATAAGTAGATTCAATGCAGAATATGGAATTAATAAAAAATTAAAATAGCATTTATTAGACCCATACTCAAAATTGTTATTGAAAATATGCAACAACAACAGGAAAAAAGAATATACTTAATTAAAAGAGAGTGACATTTGTTTGAAACATGATAGTATTTTGTCCAACAAAAGTATCCACAAAGTATCTAGCATGAGGTATTATACCGTGTTGGATACAATATGTTGGGTCTACAAGTATTGAAGTATATAGTTCAATAAATATACCGACTTTTTTTATAATAAGAAAACAAGTGGAAAGGAATAGGAAGATAGGTAAATAATCCTATATGATCTAGAAGTATAGACACCTTATTTTGTCCTTGACTGACCTGACACTTTTTGTCTCGGAGTGGGGGCCTTAGCTTTTCCTCGTTTTTTCCCTTGAGACTTCCACTCCTTTGATCGTGACTAATATTTTGAAGCTCTTTGCGAGATACTAGTGTGGATCATTAGACTACTAAATAAAATAAAAGAAGTATCTATTGGATCTTTTACAACGGAGCACCACTCTATTTATAGTTACATATGATTCCAAACTGCAGCTTGTAGAATTAGCACTTTATGAAGTTGTTTTCTAAATTAATGGCATTTTAGTAACTTGAAGTTCGTTCCATACAAGGATATTTTTATGCACTTTTATTGGCTCATTTCACGAGAAATATCTGTTGATGGATCTGCACCTTGTTAAAATGGTCAGGATATTTCATTTCATCCAGAAGACAACAGTGATGGGCCACCAGATGAGCAATTTTTATCCAGAGAAGATGGTAGATATAGCAGTTTTCATTTATTTTTATCTGGACAAGGCCATTCGCCTGTTGGAAACACTCCCTCTTATGGAAATGTATGTTCTGATTTTTTTTTTCAGAAATCAATTTTTAATTGTTTCTATCAGTTTGTTTCATCTTTGTGATAAATGGAGTTAGACCATAGCCACAATATGTGGCTTGAAGTAGTTGCTTCTAATATATATTCTATTCAATTTCAGTTGATGTCTATCTGATGTCATAGGAAATTTATAGACAAGAAAACCATTGTTTGTGGCATCGGTAGAAAACATGATATGAAGACTTTTAGCTATCTCTAAAATACATGTATAAAAAAATCAGTTCACCTTTGTATTTATGCTATTACTCCATTAGTTATTGAAATGAGTGTGACTTCCAATATAGCTTGTGCATACTTTGCCTTAACCAACATTATTAACAAATGTTTGAGTCTATTGATTTGGATCATCCTAATGCTCTTATCATTTCCGTATGGAAGAAATTGAAACCCCAAGTCCTTTGAGAGGTTCCACGGTGGCATGTGATGTTGCATAGGTGTAGATGATGGTGGTTCCTTGGATAATATTATATGAGTATTTGCAATGAGTGTTTGTGCTTGAAAATTTTATGCATTAGACAGAAAAATGAGACTTTTTGTTGGACTTTCTGCATAAAAAAATACGGAGAACTATAAATGAGGTTGTACTATGTTTTTTAAAAAGGTTATAGTATAATAAAAAATCTAGAAAGCATAGGACATGGAAAAATAAGAGGAGAAGTTGATGGAGGATGTTTATTGTTTAGAAACAAATCATTTTAGGACCTATTAAGGGAAGTGATATTTACGCCCCTTTTGATCACCAGGGACACCCAGCGTCAGTGTATCAATGACAAAAAGGGGGCTAATGTAGTTGATGTCAGAAAATTCCTGTGGCTTTGATTGCAACTACACTGGCAATGGGTGTCCCTGGTGATCAAAAGGGGCCTAAATATCATTTCCCCCTATTAAGGGTGACATTCTCAAGATGTTAGCTGAATTCCTTGGGATGGTCCAAGTTGTCAAAGCTGCTAGTGCTACTTTTATTACCCCAATCATCCCCAAGAGAGAGGGAGTCGTGGAGATTAAAGATTTCAGGCTCATCATTTCAGTTAGTGGCTCGTAAAAAATAATTGCAAAAATCTTATCGAAGAGATTAAGAGGGAGCCTTGGAGCAGGTGGTATCTTCTAATTAGGGGTCTTTTCAGAGGGGCCTCAAATTCTGGATGGGTTGCTCATTGTGAATGAGTGCCTCAATTCTAGAAAAAGAGGGGAGATTAGGTGTCATTTATAAGGTGGATATTGAGAAGGCATACAATCTAGTGGATTGGAGCTTTGTAGACTACTTGCTAAGGATAATGGGGTTTGGCGATCGGTGGAGAAAATGTATGATCAGGTGATATCCTTCCCCTACTTTTCTATATTGATTAATGGTAAGCCCGTGAGGTCTAAGACAAGGGGATCCAATCTCTTCCTTTCTTGTCACGTTGATAGGGGAAGCTCAGAGTGATTTTTCACGGAAGAAGTGATATTAGTACATGCTACCACTGATTTGCGGCTGACAGAGTGATTTGTATTGATGACTCCATGGACCAAGTGAGGACTCCTAGGTGTTGTGGTGATTTAACGATTTGTTGTGGTTGAGAACAAATGGAGGGAAAAACATCATAGTTGGAGTCAACATGGACAATGGGAGAGTGGACGAATTGGTGTTGTTTGGGTGCAAGAAGGGGAAGCTTCTTGTCACCTATGTTGGTCTTCCGATTGCTATGGGTTTCCCTACTAAACCTTTGTGGGACCCGGTGGTTTATTAACCACATTCATAGAGTAGACTAAGTTTATGAAATCCTAGAGGACATGGATAGTGTCAGGCGAGGATAAAAGGGTGAAGTCTTTCTATCATCATCTTGTATATTTCCATGTGCTTTCCAAAGTAGCCAAAGTTTGGAGCATCCAAGCACCAGCCGGGGTATGTGTCTTTGGTTGGGCTGCTTGCCTTGAAAGAATACAGACGGTGGAGTTTCTAAGAAATGGTGGACCATTATTCATAGACCATTGTGCATTATGCATAGAGGCAGGGGAAACGGTGGACCATTATTCATTCACTGCAGGGTCTCGAGAGATGTGTGGAGCAGGGTTTTGTCTAGATTTGATATTGGCGGGTCTTCCCTGCCAAGCTATAGAAGTATTGGAATGTTGGTCCAATATCCCGTGGAGGAAAAAAGGGAAGATAATTTGGAATGTTTCTCTCTTAGCAACATTAAGGGTGTTGTGGAAAGAGCGAAATGTGCACATTTTCAAGGGATAATTAGAGAGTGCATTTCCTCTTCAACAAGATCATAGCCATTTCCTTATCTTGGGTGAGAACTCTACCATGTTTCAGGTTCGTGTCTGCCTATTACTTATCGTACGGGTGGAAGGAGATTTGCCGTGAATCAGAACAGGAACCCAAGATTGTCCAAGAATGGGAGCCTCCTGCACATGGCTTCTCGAAATTGAACTTTAACTGGTCTAGTTTGGGGAATCCAAGACCCTCTGGAATCAGAGTACTAAGGGACGAGTTTGGATCAGTTAGATGGGCGTTCACGGGCCCCATAGGAGTCATAGATGCAAATGAAGCAGAGGTGCGTGCAATCCATCAAGGATCAAAGTTCCTTGATAATGAAGATATAAATAAAGTGGTAGTAGAGGGTGACTCTCTCAATGTGATGAGGTGGCTTAAAGGCTCCCACTCTGCCCCTTGGAGATTTGCACGTTTCTTTGATGGGATCCAATATAGGGTTGGTGAGGCCAATATTTCATATCGTCATGTAAGGCGCTTGGCTAATAGTGTAGCCGATAGGCTTGCTAGAGAGGGCATCTCAAGGGAGGGTTTAGAATTGTTCGATTTCTTCCCTTCCTGATCTTTTTCCTATTTTTGGCCTCACTGTGGTGGCTAGCTTTTGTATTTATTCTGTGCTTTTTAGCTATCTTTGCTCTTGCTTTGTATAGACCCCCCGGTCTTTGCTTCCTTCTAATGAAATCTTTTACCATTAAAAAGAATAAAATTGGATAGTTACAACATGAGTAATTGGTTCTTTCAGATCCAACAGTGCCTTTGGAAGATGTTGTATTTCTTTTGGTCATATCTTTATTAAAAGCATCTCATACTAGATCTCTGCAAATAAACCTAATTTCTTTTTTAAACACGAGGTGATCGTGTTTTTCTTGGTCTATTTCTTCTAATGCTCAAACGTCTTGATGAATAGTATAACTTTGTTTCTTCAATTCTCCACACAGGTTATTTGATCATAACCTCCCATGTGTGATGTCTTTCTTACCAACAGGTTCTGCATTTTCGCCTATGTCTTTCATCCGAAGGTGTCTCACAGAACTCATTTCATCTTCACGATATGCCCCAACAGGGAACGCCAGGGTCAGATAGAGCTGTCCCCGGGCAACCCGTTCCAGAAACTTTAGTAGTCCAGGATGATACCGACCGTCAATACAAAATAGCCAATGGAGCTTATACGCAAGATTTGGTGCCCCTAACACGGATATCAAAATTGCCTCAAAAATCCCCTTCTGGATCTCTTACTAAAGATAACAGGAATAACGGAAAGAAACATCGAGACAATGTTGATGCCGGGCACCTCCAAAATGCCGATATTAATGATGCAGTTGAACTTTCTATTGCGGCATCTGAGGCACTTGCCATATCTGAATTGGTGAAGAACGGCATACCTAGTGAAGTTTTGCCTGCTGCGACTATACTGGAGGCTGCACTCCGTGTTAAACAATTGAGAAATCAATTTTGCGTGGATAAGTTGGAGGATACTTATGCTCCCTTAATGGATGACATTGATGAGACCGATCAGCTTTCTGACTTGGATGAAGACACCATGGCAGATGCTTTTGAGGACGTAGGTTTAACTCCTACACAAATTGTTGCCACTCCTGATGATTTGTGTGGTGGTAGAACGTCCTCTCAGGCATTTCATACTAATAGTTGCAGTTCACTTATGAAGCGGGGGAGTTCGTATACGAGTTCTTGTGTAGCAGATACACAAATGTCAGAAAACCATTATGGATGCAATGTTGACGTTCATAACACGGATCATAAGGCTAAAAATGTTGATTCTATCAGTGTTTCTGCCCAAAAAAAACTGGATGATGTTTTTTCTGTGGAGTTAAGATTGAAGGAATCACTATTGGAGTCCCCAAATGTGCAGCAAAAGAAGCAATGTGGCGAGCCACCTTCTGGCTCAAGTACTTCAAGCATAGAAAACCATTTGAATGCTTGTCCACGTAAATCAGTCCAGACAACTGCAAGTGCTTCAGCTACCACTCTAATTCCTATAGGAGGTGTAATGATTCCAAAGGTAAGACTATAAGAGGCAAGCTTTTACTTTTGAGGGTGAGATGTCATTTTTTCTACAGCTGATCAGCTCTACAGCTCTTTTACCGAGAAGTAGATATTTGATGTAAGTTCGTTTTGCAGGGAGTCAACTTGGACATAGAAGGTGTGACACAATTCCACAGTCAAGCAAGCATTTTATCCTCTCATTGGATTTTAGATTCTGGAAAAATTGGTAAGGTTCTGCATTCATCTCCAGTTTATGTATTTGAGGAGGATTATTCATTCATTTTTCCTTTCTGCTGAAGATGCAGTAAATAATGTGGCCGTAGATCGTTTCAGTAGCCGCTGGTTAGGTGGTTGGACTGGAAAGGTTTGCACTTAACATCATGTCAATTGTACTCCTTCTCCTTGCAACTATTCTTTTTTTCCCTTACCATGCTCTCCCATAATTTTCGTATGCCTTTCTTGGATCAAGATCATCGTTAGCAAAATGCCGTTTTAAATGGCCTTTTTTTTTTTTTTGGAAAAAACACATTTTATTGTTTTGCCTTTTAACACTCCATTTAAAACTTTTACAGTAAAAAAAACTCCTTTTGAGGATAATGTTTAAGACACGTTTAAAAAGTGTTTTGAACGTATTAAAAGTATTTTTTTGGCCAACCTTCCAACTTTACCCTGCTATATTAAATATATATATTTTTAATGTGCCTCTTGTATTTCCATTTTTTATTATGTCTTTTTTGAGCAAATAGAGTATTAAACTTGAATTTTTCCTGTCCTGTTTTTTTGCCAAATCACGTTTTGCTAACTTTGATCAAGATGTCGGCTAATGTGTGTCAGTTATTCACTCACTGTGTTACTGTATATCGTGTTTCTATTATCTTCATCATTCTGATTCACTAAATTGTTTTGTAGGATGTTCATGCTACTGAACATAGAGGCCAGAATAGCTCTAAAATCATACCGAAGTTTTTTGTTCAGGAGACTAGTTTCCTTTCTGAATCTGTAGATGTGGGTTCTAAAACAGTCGCTTCCTCAGCCATACCCTTTGAAGATTTACATCAAGATATCAATGAGGAGATTTCTTTTCCTCAAGATGTCGTGGGATCCTCTAACTTCTCATATGCAGATCCTCTTTGTTCTGTTGTACCATGCAGTATTTCCTTAGATAACACCCATGCTGTTCAAGTTTCCACTCAGAAAGATCTACAGGAGGCTGAAAAGTGCTTAAATCCCACAACAGAACTTGTTGAGTTAGAGAGTTTGCATAGGACAACAGTGTCAAATGCTGAATTGTTGGTCCCATCTGTGTTGTTTATTCGTGGGGAAGAGCATGTTGGTTCCAAGGCTGATGGAAAATGTTGTGGAGTAGCTAGTCGCAAGCACTTAGCGTCGCTCAGGAGTTACAGCATGGTACTACCTGCGAGGGAATTTGTATTTTCGAAGCTTATATCTAAATATCAAGGGACGGGTGAGCCAAGCCACACTGATATTCTTGGTGGTAAATATTATAGAGAAGACTATAAAACCACTGACATTGGGAAGCCAAATTTGGAATCAACAATTCAAAAGGTAAATAGTACTGATACTGCTAATAAAGTTGATTTGCCGGCTCATCAGCAGAAGGGAAGTTGCTCCCCACTTATATTGAATTATGGGGCCCGGCATCGGCTTCAGGCTTGTAATATTATTGTAAATGATACAGAAGAAATATGTTTGGAAAGAGCTTTGATGGCACAGAGGGAAGCCAAGTTAGCTAATTCTAGGAATGTAGCTAGTTGCGGAGATCAAACTAATTTTATGTCTCTTGCCCTAGCAAATTCTAGCTTACATTCAAATCCCAATGAAAAATACCATCCCAAGAAAATGAGAGTTCGTTTCTCAGAAGCTGAAGCCAAGTTTCATCAGAGTGAGAGTGGGCAAAGGCCGTCATCTAGACATCTGACACGTAATAGTTCCTCAGATTATCCCTTTGATTAGTCATCCATGTTACTTTCACATGGTTCACTTTCTGCTCACAGTTTCAAAAATTGTCTGACTTCGTGTAGGAAAATATACCAAAACTGGGAAAAAGGTGAAGGATTCTGGCCTTGTATCCGAGCTTGGAACTAGAGAAGAAAACTTTAACTGCTTGACAAGGTGCCCCCTTCGGGATGGAAGGAGCATGATATTTCAAGGTTTAGAATTTTTACTAACAGGATATTCAAGTCAGAAGGAAAAGGAACTTGAGATGCTAATCTGGAAACATGGAGGTACAGTTCTCCCTAATTTGCCGTCACCTTCACGAAACTTAAAAAGAAAGAGACAATCGGGCTGTAAGCCACACCTTGCAGTTGTGCTATCCCCAAAGAAGGTCTGTTCTTGGGATTTGGCTCCAACTGTAATGACTTTTTTAAGTGTTGCAAGATTCCTGCTTTACACAAAGTATATTAGCATTTCTCATGCCACTAAAATCTAGGTGCACCACACTTCCTGATTAATTTATGAAAAATTCGCTATTTTAAAGTTAAAGTTTTACCACAGGTACGATCTGTGAATAGTTCAAATGTAAGACTTATTGTGCCAATCAGGATTTAAGAGATCATTAATCATATGATGTAGATTCCTGATCAATATGTATCTTTTGGAATATCTGAGTGGAATGGAATATAACTAATAATCCTTCTTCCGTTGCTGTTGTTTTGATGCCCTTATTTGTTTGTGTGGTTATTGCTTTCTATAATCAGTGTGACATCGCTATGAGCAGCTGTTAAATTCGCCTTTTGATTTATCGTACCGAAAATTAGAAAGTCTGAGCTGATATAAAAGCTTCAATCAGGTAATTCTTCCAGGTTAATAGGTTCCATTGTTGTGATCCTATTAACAAAACGAATGCAAGAGGCATGGTATAAATGATGTGTAATGAGATTAAAGTGAAATGAACCATCAATTAATTAAAAGATAAGTGTGTGTTAATATTGGTCTCAGAAAGAACATGAATAAGGGCATGCCAAAATGTGTAGGTGTTGTTGTTCCATAATATCAGGGTGACATCTCTATACCAGCATGGATGGTACTGCTTTAACTTTATAGAGACCAGCACGGAAGTGACCGCTTTAATTTTTAGTGTTGGTCAGTGTCTTTCTGCTATATTTCTTTCCTCATTTCCTTAGAGCTATAGCTATGATGCCCAGGTAGATTCACATAGGAGATATGATGGAATTTCTGGAGATTCCTAATGGATTATGTAGAACATGTCCTAAAATTACATTATATGTTATTATTACTTTATAATGATACAGTAGCATACTTTTTATATCTATAACAATTTTGTAATATTTATAACTCATACTAACAATATTCAGTTTTAGTGTATATACATTTGAAATATGTTTTAAGTGGCATTGCTTTAATTGCATAAGGTATGCAAGTATATTTTTGTGATGCTTTTGGTTGCCACACATGTATGGTGACCTTAGAAAGTTAGAATAGAGGAGTCGGGGCACCTTCTGACAACACTATTTTTGCGGCTTTGACTATAGATGCTACTGTTTGGGAGGGGTGCAAGTGCTTTTCCCCATTGTTTAAGATTAAAAATCCCACATAAACATGTTTGATCTTCATTTTTTTCTTCTTCTGTATGATGGCTTCCAATTGAAAGATCGGAAACCCAAGGATTTTGCACTTTTATGATCTAGATCTTTAGTTTCTATCTACGCAATACATTTGGCTTATTTGTATTGAGTAAAAACTCTTTTTTTAATGCAAGTCTGTTGTGGATTAAGGCGATTTGTCCTGGTAGTGTATAGTGCTATGATTTGTGGACACGGACACGGAGTGTCAGACACAGCGAACCCCCAAAATTTAGAAACCGGGACACGGCTAAAATAGAAAGTAAATATAATCATGATTTGTGGATACGGATTCATGTGTCGATTTTCGACACAGATACGAGTTGTCTGACATGGCAACATTTAAAAATCTAAAAATGGTGTCACACACATACATATAAAATTACTTATTACTATCATAATTTGTAACAATATAAATATGGTATTCATTTAACAAACTAATAAATCATAGAATTGATTACCATTCAAAAAAAAAAAAAGATCTTAGAATTAATAGACTATAATCTATAACAAACATGAGATAATCAAATAAGAACGCATTCATCAATTTAATGCAGTTCTCTTCCATCTCCGATATACAACGAGAAAGGGAGACCAATATGATACAATGAATATAGTATTGGAATAAGAGTTTGTTTAGGGTTTAGGGAAGGGGATATACCAGCAAATATTAGATAAAGGGATAAAACAAAACTTTATAATAAAAGAAGAGTTAATAATAAAAGAGGTAAACACAATATTCAATAATAAAATAGAATGTCACACTTGGTACGATAAAATGTGTCCACATGCCCACATTAAGTCTAACACTTCTAGCAGTACATTTAAAAGTGTCCAAAAGAGTGTTGAGATGTGTGAACATGAGTGTCGTAAGACACGTGTGTCAGCAATAAATTCAAAGTGTCGGCTAAATCATAGGTATAGTGTCTTCATTCAAATAATTATTGAACACCAACTTTGTGGAAAACCACGTTCCACGGTTTTTTTACATTTGCTTTCTTCGACAATTCTGTTGATGTTCTATTTAAATGTAGTCATCTGTCTGTATTCAGTTTTTGCATGGCCAAGCTCATCTTAGATTTAATACCATTAATCTCTTATTACTGACTACTGTACTGTTTCCGCAGGTGCAAACCACCAAGTTCTTATATGGTTGTGCAGTAAACAGCTTCTTGCTAGAAACTAACTGGCTTACTGACTCAATTTTTTCAGGTTCTGTATTAGCACCCAAGAAGTAGGTTCTAACTTTTTTACGTCATACATTTATTTCTTTGATGCTTCTATCATTTTTGAATGGTAAATATGAAAAGTTAAAGCTATTATCGTCTTGCATTGATGTGATCTTAATTCTCAATCAACAACACTTATACATGAACTGTGAAACACTACCTTCATTTGAATCCCTGATTCTCCAAATTTTTAGACATGATGGTGGAATATCTTGAAGGTGGGAATTATAATATATTTTGAAGATTTTGAAAAACAGTAGACTGAATATTTTCCAATAAATACTGGAAAACGAGTCATGCCTAGCCTTATCTTCAAGCCTTTTGAGGCTTGAGCTTCTACTCTATGGCATGAGAGGGGGAGATTTCTTTGGAGTCTTGCTTTATCGGCCGTTTTGTTGCTGGTATGTAAGGAGAGGAGCTGAATGATCTATAATGACTCTAGCAGAGGTGTGCCCAACATTCAGTCGTAGATCCTCTCTTTGAGGGTTCATTGGGCAGCTGTGCTTCCATAATTCAGAGGTATTTAAGAGTTGTCTATTCGCTTTGGGATGTGATTCATTTGAGTGCTGTTGCTGTTTAGGTTGGCCGTTGATGTAGTTCATCTTCCTAGAAGGAGTTGAAGATCCAAGGAAAGAGATGAAGTATGCAACCAAGAAGGGTGGAATATCAAAGCAAGTGCAAGAGGAGAAAACTCTCTCTCCCACAAAATTGGGGTCCACACCTAATTCAATAAGATGTGTTTTGTTTAAAATTTTATTTTGAGTGTTTAGTTAAAGTGATAGAGGTCACTTTTTTTTTTTTGTCTTTTATTTCTTTTAGTTATAAGCTAAATTGATAGAACCCTTGCCATTTCTTTTTGTTTCTTTACATTATGAATCATAGGAAGAGAGTTTAAGTGACTCTTGAATAAAAGAGGGCCAACTTTACTATTCACACACTGTTCAGGTCACTATTCAAGGAATTTTCGTAGGCAGTGTACGTGTTCTATTTTTACTAGGCTTTGATTTATGGTGGGCATCTATGTGAATGGGTTATAAATACCAATGTAAATCCGCTTTGGGGTCAGTCTTTTTTATGCGAATAATAAGGAAGGTTTTCAGAGTTTTCTTTGGTTGCAGCTTTGCTATTTTCTTTTGTAAGGTTATTGGAGGAAGGGACTTTTATTATTGAAGATCCTGGATACTTGATCTCTACAAGATATTAAAGAGCCAACCTACAATTGTAATCAACTTAGGATGGATCTTTTGAATACAAATTTCAGCATGTAGATTTACTTTTAACGATGCAAAGTTCAGTAGTTGTGATTATTTTCTGTAATAATTCTTCTTTACATGGTTTGTTTTAAGATCTGAATTAGATTGTGAAGATCCATCCTTGGAGGGTTTGGATTTTTTAGGGTTAAATATTAGTTTTAATAACACAAAAATTAAAACTGCTTATTGATTCTTGATTTTTGAGGCTTCTTGGAATTATTTTTGGAGCTGCATATCATTCTTGAATTCCAAAAAAATTTCAGCTGTAAATCAGTTTGTGGTACATCAAAATTCTGCTGCATATTGTTTTCTTGAATCCTGAGGGCTTGGGTTTTATCTTTTACATCAATTGGTATTGGAGCCATGCTTCATAGAAAGGTCATGAGTGGCCGAGGGTACTGACAAAGGGAAAGAAAAAACCCTAGATGAGGTTAAACAATTTTAATGAGGTAAAGGTTTATCAACGATGTTTGGTATCATTCACCGTAAGAAATAAGGACAATGAAATGGTTTGATGTGGTACTAATGGATACATGCATTATCTTACTCAGGAGACCTTGACACTTTGATGGGGGTGCTATGTACGCTGGCCGGAAGAATATCTACATGTTTCATATAGATGATGATGGGCCATAGGGGTAGCCAATAGGAAATGAGGGTTGGTTTAGGGATTTAAGTGGTGTGCCATGGTCGAGGGCCAATAGCATATAAGGTACTTTTTTTAAGCGTTAAGTGGTGGGCCATGGAAAGAATGAGTAGGGTAGTGGACGATAGGGCTGATGCAGACATCATCTCTCTCTCTATCTCTCTCTCTTTCTCTTGCTCATCTCCTCTCTCTTGTCTCCCCCTCTCTCTCTCTCGTTCATCTCCTTCTCTCTCTCGTCTCCTTCTCTTGAATTTTGAGCCTTGCCCTCTCTTTCTCGTCTCTCCCCATTGTGGGCCCCTTCTCGTCTTCCTCTCTTCCTCTGTATTTTTTGAGTATTGCCCCCTCTTTCTTGTTTCTCCCCATTGCTGGCAAAAGTTGAGCCGTGGAGGCCGGATCTGGAACCGTAGAGGCCAGATTTGGAGTATGGCTATTTCGTGGTGGCTAGATCTGGGCCGTGGAGGTCAGATCTAGGGCCGTGGAGTCCTGATCTGAAGCTGGGGAGGCCAGATTTGGAGCTGTTGAGGTTGTGATGCTGGATCTGGAGTCGAGGAAATCCGCAGAGGTTGCCGGAGGCCGTGAAAAGCCGTGGGTTGCTGGATCCGGAGTCGTGGAAGGCCGGCTATAGGCGGAGCAATCTTATTTTTCAGGCAGAGGATTACTGGAAATTGTGGATTGCCAGATTAGCAATGAGGTTGATGAGTTTGGCTGTAGGAGGCTGTGGTCTCTGGAATCAAGATCACAGGTGGTGGCCTGAGGACGGGCGTGGTGGCCAGTGGCAATGGTGGTTGCCGGATCTTGATGACGGTGGTGGTGGCTAAGGCTGCCTCGACGGACATGTTTTCTGTGGAGGAAACGGAGATGAGACTGGAGGTGGTGACCGCAGTGATTGGTGGTGGTTCGAGGTGGAGGCTGTCGGAGATCCGATGTTGTTCGGTGGTTGGCCATCGTGCATGGTGAGGGTGCATGATAGCTCTGGGCTTTTGAGGGGGATTTTTGAAAATCGAATTCGGGATGTCGTGGAGAAGTCGGTGTGACGTGGCAGGTCACAATCTTGACTTGGGGGCCCCCACAATATGGCATTTTTGTTGGATTCGATACAATTAAGGCTATTGGGTATTGTAAGGGGTAATGGGTTTTTAAAAAATAAAAATAAAAATGGTAATGGGTTTTCTTTTAGGCCTATGAGAATGCTCCTGGGCAATTCATCCTATGTAAATCTGGTGGGACTACTTGTCCCCATTGTAAAATTTGCTTGTATGAATATATTTGTCAATTTTCAAAAAGAATAAAATATGAACTAAACATTGAATAAAGATCCAAATAAAATAAAATAAAACAGGTCCACATAACTACACTAATCCTAAGACTAAATCACATCAGTACGTCTTGACCAGCTCGGTCTGGGGCCTTCCCTTTTTCTTTAATTTTTCCTCTAAAATTGGATCACTTCTTATGGATTCGTTGAGAATGATTCTGATCTAGTTCAAGTCCTATTAGAAGTAGAAGGCGCTCTCTCCTCATGGACAAAAAAAGATTGTAGTCAGTTTGATAATGATCGAGTGACATTGCTTCTGAAAAAAGAATACTTCCAATCAATATGAAAAGTCATATCTTTTGCTATTTTTTTCTCCTTCTATTATGATCAAAATGGTTTTGGTGATCAACTCTTGGTAAAATTGTTGTCACAGTTTTGGGTAAAAGTGTTACTTTGTCCTAGCATTACTCTTTTAAAATCAAAGAGAAAAAAAAATTGTGATTATTTCTAATTTAAATTATTCTCTTCCCAAGTTATGTGTCAATAGTAATTCTCGGATTAGTGTTTTCATGGTGATGTGGGTTTCTGCAGATACCTGATTCTATCAAATCGAGCAGATGACAGAAAGCATATGAGAATTGGTCAGCCACACTGCCACACTAACTATACTCACATCTTCGACAGAGTAGGGATCATGCTCAATGGGAAGCCCAGTTTTTGCACCAAATTTGCCAAAATTATAAAGGTAATGTATCTCTCTTCAGCAATATACTTTCTAGTATTTTTTTTAATCTTTCAATTCTGATGATTGCATCTCTTTTCTTATCCTTTCAATTCTCAGTGTTGTAATTCAAATTCTTCCTGCTAGCTGTATATCTCTCAAACAGTTTATGAAGCTAAATAGATTTCCATGTCATTACAATGCAACCACAGTTGAAGAGCGGGGAAACTTCAAGGAAACATGATACTACCAAAATACCTCTTGGTGTCATTTCAGATTTGTTACTCCAGTTTTATTCTTTCCTGAATTTATAAAGAAAGTCTTCAAGTACATTTGTACATGCATAATCACAATTGCATACATTGATGTAAGTAGATTGCAATATGGCAGAAGCAAACTTTGATGACCTCGAGAAGACCAAATATTAGAATCCCTCCGTCTAGCACTGTGTAAATGACGTGTATATGACATCTGGACATTTCATTTATAGTGGGTCCCACCATAATTCAGGCCGTCTGAAAAAAATACACTTATCATATGATCCTTCTGAGGATGATTTTCCCCCATTGAAATGTAAACTTCTGTTTATTTTTTATTTTAGTTGTCCATTTGCAGTTGCAGAATAGAATGAGTAGGATCATCTAATTCATGGCTCACTGGATGAACAGTCTAGCCCTCGTGTATTGTGTTACATTGAGGATAATGTTAAGAGATAGCGTACTTTTAACTTTTTA
Organism: Tasmannia lanceolata; assembly: GCF_043159265.1. NCBI lineage: Eukaryota > Viridiplantae > Streptophyta > Magnoliopsida > Canellales > Winteraceae > Tasmannia > Tasmannia lanceolata. Next base: position 14,877,137 of record NW_027518696.1, on the reverse strand, counting down.
AGTAAGTTTTACATTGGTTGTATTATGTTTTTCAGGTGTGATTGTGTAGGTTAGAAAGAGGGCCATCATAGTAATGGCATCCTTGAATTTCTGTTTCATCAATACTATTTAAGGAACTTTATAGGGGGCAGTGGGGTTACACCACAAATCCTCTCCTTCCCTATACTTCCTTTCGTCTTTTTTTCTTCTCTCTTCTCTTTCTTATACTCCACCACTTCGGTGGTCTTCTCCAAGAGAATTTTCTTTTAATTTTAACACATACAAATTTTCATGCCATTAAAAAAAAAAACTTATAAAAAATTTCAATACCCTTCAAGGGCACCAATGATTTTAGCCAGTAACATATTGTATGTGTTGTATGACTTATTTTGTTTTCATCAACCGCTTTGAAATACAGGTGTGACAACCCAAGAGAGGGGGGGTGGGGGGGGTGAATCGGTCAATTAGAAATTTTAGGCTTAATTAAGGGAAGATTAAAAATTAATCTTCTAATTAAGTACTAATTAATCTAACCCTTGTTCAAATAGATTTATCAATAGAAGCTAAGGTTTAGACATTCTAATCATGCACATTTACTAACCCTTGTTCAATTAAAGGATAAACATAAGTAAGGTTAGAGATTACCAATCACCATACGTGCAAGAGAGAGAGAGAGAAAAGAGACATCCACAAGGAACACAAGATTTATAGTGGTCCGGTCTATCACAAGACCTACTCCACTCTTCCAAGTTTACCTCATTGGGATCTCCACTAAAATGTTGAAGCCGTACACCCGACTTCTCCATCTCCAAAGGAAACAAACCCTTCCTGTACGAAGCCTTGTCGAGGTGACACACCCTCGCACATGATTCACCTTTCTTCAAGGGCCGAATCGGAGACCCTCGTCTTCACCTTTCTTCACGGACCAAAGAGGAGACCCTTGTCTTCACCTTTCTTCACGGGCCGAAGAGGAGACCCTCGTCTGCACCTTTCTTAATGGGCCGAAGAGAAGACCCTCAACAAAGAACAAAATAAAAAGAAAAACTCTCTTGCCTCGTAATAGGCTGATTACAACATTTGTAGCTCACAATCACTCCAAGAAAATACAAATGTAAAGTCCTATGGAGTGCCTTTTGATAAGATGTAGAAATGGGAGATCAAAGAGGTTTTTGCTTTTGAAATAAAATGTTGAAGCTCAAAGAGAAATGGGATTTGATCTTTCTTAAAATGTTCAAAAGCTTGTTTAGATAGGTTTTAATGATGTATATATAGTGTATTTGAAACTATGACCGTTTGGGGGTAAAACTGTAAAAAACAGGGTTGAAAAAGTCAACCTGTGAAAGCCCCACCGGCTAGTTTGCTCGACCGTCGCGGTCGACCGAGCCACCGGGGTCGCCCACTCCTATCGGGCGCCCTTTTATATTTTCAAATTTCTTACCGTCGCGGTCGTCCGGCCCCATGGCGGTCGTCCGGCGAGGTCAACCTGTTTGCTAAAAAATTCGGCTCAAAAACCTATCTCGGTCAACTGACCCACGACGGTCGCCCACCCAAACCCGTGATGGAGTGTTCCTAACTTTCCAGGGACACCTCCGCGGTCGCCCGGCTCAACCAGGTCAACCGGCCCGATAAAATTCAGCAAGTGCTGGATTTCTAGCTAACTTGTCGCGGTCGCTTGGGACACCCCGGTCAACCGGCCCTGTGTAAAATTCCATTTTAACTTTAAAAGATCAGGGGCTTTTGGGTCATGGTCTTTGGGCTTAAGTCCTAGGTTTTCAAAACACATTTTTGGGTGTGCTGATGGTTTTCAAAGATGTAAAATGTTAAGTATAAAAACCACTTGAAAACCTTTTGAAAGTGCATTTAAACATAAAATCAAGAGGACTCCCAATACAATATAAAAGATGTAAACCTTGAGTCTTCTTGGAATGTATAGGCTCAATTGCACTTTCTTGGACTTCTTCGGCTTGAGGGAACATCTTGAACTTGATTCGGCTCTTGTGACTTCTCCTTCAATCTTCAATGCATGTTGAGGTACATGAGGTGTCACCATGGCATGTTCAACTCCAAGCTCCTTCTTGACAATTGCTAGGAACTTGTGGGATCTTCATGATGAGCTTCTTAACTTGAACATCTTCAAATGATGGTGTCTTCACTGTGAGTGCAAGCTCTTGGTTCATTTGCTCCTTGATCCGCAAGCCATGTGTTGAGAAGAGTTGTGTAATGGCGATTATGACATGAAATTCCTGTATACAACACAACACTTCAAAGCAACACATCAGTCCATAAATGCTAATCAATTTGGTTTGCTAGCATCAAAACAAGAAGGTAAGGTGAATGATTAACCCATGGAAACCCTTGGGCTTACACACTTACTGAATTAATTTATTACTATTTGTACTTAGTCTTTAAACACAATTTTAGTTTTTCCAATGTCGTTTTATATGAATGCTTTCTAATTGCTCCAACCTACTTCCTGACTTATTTGAAGACTGCCACTTGCTCACGTCCCACTCCCCCTTCCTATAACTGTGATTATACCATGTTTTTAGACTAACCCTTATGTGGTTTGAGATTATACTTGGTTGTTCTATGTATTGCTTTTCTTCATGATTAACCTCCAATCTATGTTCTTATTGTCTTCCCTTTGTCCAGCATGGAGGTGGTCAGGTGTTCAAAACTCTCCAGTGGTTGCTCCAGAGCTTGAAGAATGGGAAGAATTCTATGGGAGCTATTGTTGTTGAGGATGAGGGAAGAACATCACGTCACCTCAGGCAATGTGCTTCAGAAAACAAACTACAAATGATGGTTCGTAGTATTATTAACATGGTTTTTTTTCCAAAATAAATGAAAAAGAAAGAAAAGAGGTGCATGTCATGAATAAATTAGCTTAAAAGTTTTGTTGAGAGAGGAGAGAAGAGAGAAAAATGAGAGAAAAGGTGAGTTGGAGAGTGTCTCCTCCTCACACACACACACATATATATCAATAGAGTACAATGACTACACTACCCTTAGATACATATATCTTTTAACAAGTTTTACTGCAATTCAAGAACTATCATCTAGAGCATAGTATAATTTGCAGAGCTCTCTCAGGCATTAGTGAGCTCTAATGCTTGGCATCTAAGATATTAACATTAACGACTATTTGCATTCACTGGGCATCCCGGGTTTTGAGGTACTTGGGTGCCTATGTTTTAATATCATAATAAGTTTTGGTGGTTCTTATGATATGCTAGTTCATAACATGCACCGTCACTTATGTACACTTAAGACACCAAAGGAAACACTTACATGGACAAATTGGCTCTGGATAAGCAGGCAATGAACACACAGTTCTATGATCTGTATCTCGAGCGGACACCCTTGTCTTTTGCGGTCTTTTGTTTCGCCGTGTAACACTTGAGTTGGAGAAAGATTTGGCTTGGTATGATGCCTCACACATTTCTCATCTGTGTTTACTAGTCTTGATAGCCGGATTTTTAATTTTCTTTATAAAAAATTGTCATGCAGAAAAATATGGTATATATATATATATATAGGAATGGATACTAAGGATTTTTATTTTTTTTTTGTTGAAAAATCTGTAACAGTGACGAGTGTACTTTCGTGGAAAAGCAGACTATTACACTCCCTTCCAAATGAAAAATACCCATCCAATCCCGTCATATATACATGTATATCATGATCCACGACATGAGCCTAAAAGTTTCTACATTTCTGTTCTGTGCAGCCTGCAAGTTGGATCGTAAGCAGCTTATATTCAGGAAAGCTACTTCCCTTCAAGAAGAGTGATAAGAAAGCTCCCCTTTGTACAACTATTATGCCTGAAGTCCGCCAATCTATGGATATGAGTTAAGAAATATGAGTACTGGTTTTCTAGAGCTCCTTGCAGAAAGGAACTGGTACGCCCTTTCATACCTTTACCACTCATGTTTTCCTTGTCTTTTGATGAATGCTCAGGCATGAGTTGGCTACACTGAAATTCAGTGTCAGCCGACATTGACAACCATCCAATCATGGCTACCTGTCAGGTTGGGTATGGTTTTCATAGCCTTGCACATATGCATGTTTGAACTTTTGTTTACTAAAGAGGAATGATTAGGGATGAGATAGATACACTAAATTTCGGGGTATCAACATCAGAATTGTTAATGTTGGATGGTTGCAAGTGTGAGACACCATCTTAGTGATTTTTGGTAGTTCTCCCCACCAAGTTAAAAACTATCTGATCAGAGGTTCAGTCTAGTCAAGCTACACTTGATAACTTTACTTTCTTTTTACTTCAACAAAGATACAATCAGTATATAATATAATACTACACACTAATTATATTCTAGAGTATGTTTTGCTACACCCTCTTTTGTGCTCGTTTCATTAATTTAAAAGCACACTAGAGGAAAGCATATCCTGTCATTAGGTCAAAGAATTTACTGACCCAATAAGTCAGGCCTGTTTGTTTTACATTTTGAGAATTGTTTTAACCAACGGATATAGTTGAATCTAGGGCTCACTAATCATCTATGTCTCAATAGGGATTAGATGCACTGAATACCCTTATACCCTTTACTGATCACTATGGAAACAGGTAACTCCAGCAATTTCACACTTAACCTAATTCTTCAATCTAGATCGTCGATCTTAGACCAAGATTGCCCATATAAGATCACCACTTTTGGACTCAAAATCGATTCTCTAAATCCAAAATAAACAGAGCCTTCATAGTAATATCTGCAACTTGAGCTACGTTACTGAAAATATATAACTTTCTTGCATAGTTGATATATATATATATTTATTCAGGGTTTTCATTTTAACTGTTTCCAGATCTTGATTGGAAGAAGCAAAGAAAATTAAAGCTTGGAGTCGGGCCAGTGGCTCAAACGGATGGTACTGTGCATTGATCTCGAGGCAGAAAAATGGCCAATCTCATAAATCTGGTGGAAATAACCCATTTTTTCGGAGGCATTGGATTGCTAAGCATACTGCCATATCCTTGATGTTTCCTGTTTGCAAGGAATCCGAGACCGTTCTGCGCAACTACAATTGATATATGTAAGAATATGTATGTATTTAAGTTCAATGTTTCAATATACTATAGTAGATATAAATTGTATTTGAGAAATATATCTCATGACTTTTACCAAATATCAGGATTTTTTTCTCATTACTCTGCGATTCCACGCCATTGTCACAGATATCTCATGTCTTTTACCAAATATCAGGATCTTATCAGGTCATTCTGATAAAACAACAAAATCCTGCAATAATCCCAAGATTTTGAAAAATAATGTGATATTTCCATTTTTCTCATTTATTGAAAATTCTGGAGGCAAATATTTATGACTATTTTCCAGGCAAAGTTGATATATATGTTCTTATTATGCTATAGAATCACACAGAAGCTGTCTTTACCATCTGCAGTTTTCACAAGAAATCAAGAAAGAAAGCTCTTCTGCAGGGATTTGGACCTTTCATCTTGTGGGCCTCACTATAGATTGGTCAAGGCCCAAAAATATTAATGATCAAAGAATGGTCAGTAGGTTAGTTCTAGCATGTGTGGGCCATTGAAGGTGGGACCCAATGGAATTAGACAGGCCTGCTTTATCTGTGGGCCCTGCCTTGGACCACTCTGTTAGGCCATGGTTTAGATCTTATTTGGCCCGAAAATGATGCCAATCATGCAATCCAAACATCCAATGACATGTATTTTTAGTTTTTGACGGTCCAAATTCAACGACAAAATATTCAGTTGGATAATTAACAGTAGACTAAGCAACTTGAGATGATTATAAAGGTTGTTCATGTATGGTCGGATGATCCTCCGGTTCCAAGCTTGGCTTTCATCAACGGTCCCAATTTGATCTGAAAAAAGGAGAAGAGTAATGGCAAACAGTATCCAATATCACTGCACATCACATCTCCTTGACCTAAAGACACCTCCAATGTAAGGAAATGAAATAATACATTCATTTATTGTAGTCTAAAAACTAGATGCTCGAAATTATTGGCATTTTCTAACAAGGTACACATATTCAAATTCTCCCCTTGCTTTCAAAACGGTGAAAGGTAAGGCCATATTTGGAAATCATGAAAATCTATTCTATGGAATATTAGTGAGTTCAACTCTCTGAGAGTGAGTGTGATCTGTTCACTTCTTTTCCCTGGTGCTGTTTTCCCTGGAAACCAACCTTTTTTTCCCTGACAAGACAGAATTTCCATGTTCAATTCTTTTCCAGGGAAAAATATTATCAGATGTGGAATTTCTTATTTAAAAGCTGAAAATGACATGGAAATTGATTTTTTCCCTGTTACTCGAGATTTGGTTTCCGATTAAATATATGGGAAAGAGGCTTTCCAAGGAAAACGAAACCTTTTCCTTGATAGTTTTCCTGTATTCCTTTTCCTTCTGCTATGTCACCTGGAAAGGAAAGGAAAATGAAATCCTTTCCGGGGAAAAGAAGTGAACAGAGCCTGAAGGGAGAAGGAGAGAATTGAGTGGCCGGAGTAGAGATGGCATAAAAAAATCCCTACAAAACAATGAAAAGAAAAATACCTATTTAGGATTGGTTTTTTGTTTTCCTAGTTTTTAGATTATTAACATGCACTCCTCACTCCCACTAACTGGCCTTGCAAATATTCCATGGAATATTTTTTCAGGGAGCCAAACATGGCTTAAAAGGTGAGATAAAGAGTCTCATCAAGAGACAATCAGATATCCTTAAATTAGGTATGATACATTGATACCCATGTCAGTTTGTCCTGGACAGATAAGTCAAATCAAAGAAAATAAGATAATCTCACGTCGTGGAAATAATGCTTAAACATGATAATGACACTATGACGAATTGCAACCTAACTTTGCGGTTGAAGAGGAGATAGAGCATCATGTGCGGAGAATGGGACATCTTAAGTGGTGAAAACATAAGGGAGAAGCGCAAAGATCCAAGGCAAGAGTCAATACATGAAAGAAAAGAGGTGGAAATCATGAAAATGTGTCTCGCACCTTATTTCCATTAGGTGGTGCTCCATTTATTTTATATTTATTAAGTACTCAAGTGCATGGTTTTAAATTTCGACTGAAATCCAAAATTTCCTGAACTGAAATTTCCTGAAATCCCATTTTTCGCTAAATACCAAATTTCGACCGAATTTTCGGAATTTCGGAAATTCCGGTTTGAAATTTCATTTTTGGGACATTTGTTTTTTTTTTTAAAATGTTACAAAATTTCGACAGAAATTTCGAAATTAATTAAATACTCCTTTTGATTTCTTACCAAATTTCGACCGAAATTTCAGTTTTCCCAGGGACCGAAACCGGTATTTTAAACAATGCTCAAATGATAAGGCCCACTTTCTTTTATATCCATCAGTTATAGACTGGTTAACTTTCGTGATAGGGTCTATCTTTTAGGACAAGTGGGGTCCATTGGAGTTTTAGTTGGAAGTCTTTTAGTTTCATTGGGGTAAGTGATGTAAGCATATTTACTAGGGGTTAACTTCTCCTTGTTTCTAAGGAAAAGAGTCATAGTATAATTCGAAATTTCAAATGTTTCCACTAGTCCTTTGCCTCCAAATTTGAATCTCCCCACTTGCGTCTATTTTCTCTTTTTGTGAGGATCTTTTGTCCCACACATTGGAAATATAAGGGGCCCTGTTTAGTTGTAAAAAATGTGAAAGACGGTTGGCCATTTTGTGAAATACGAAACTCCGGAAGCCGTTTGTTTGCCAAATTTGAGTTTGTGGAAATTTTTTTACCAAGGACAATAGTTTATTGTTTGGAAATGTTTGGAAACGTCTCAACGTTTCCTAATCACATCCTTTGAGACATTTAATAGTCTGATTGGTTACAAAAAGGACATTGGAACCGATACACGTACACTTCTTCCATTGTTTTCTACCATTCATTGGCCTTTCAACGAGCTCTCTTTCTGTTTGTTCTTTCGCGTCCGATAAGACGTGTTGGCAAGGCATCTGAGCAGCATGAGTGCACACCTCACCTTTTGGAGCGGAGTCATTTTATTGTAGAGACATACGCCGAAGTTCCATTTACACCACGGTTCTTCGTATGTTCGGGGTGATACTTAAGGACATCGAATTTAGATTCATATCGCGACTCCATTGATAAGTCACTCTTTATCATTAGGTTATTTTATTTTATTTTTGTTCTAGGTCTATTACTACAATTTCATAAGTTTGTTACTATAATAAAAAATCGCACAATTCCAGCAACAAGTGTGTGTGCGCGCGCGCTTGCGTGTGTGAGGGAAGCATGAAAAACCCAATTAAAGTGCAATCTTAGGAAACTAAAAGAAGGAGAAAAAGCTGAAAAAGGAGATTAAAATGACATTTCCCATTTGATTAAGATTTACAATACAAAGGCAACACAACAGACAGACAACTTAAGGCATTTACCATTTAATTTTTGATAGGTAATAGGAGAGAAGGTGGAAACATAACCTTAAACATCACCTTTTGTACATCATCAAGCATATCGTTTGCTCAACTTAACCTTCAACCCATTTTTCATATGAAGAATTATAGCAGTTTTAGGAGACACAAGTTGGCCTTGTATGACTTGAACCTGAAAGTTATATAGTAAAGCAGCAACAACTGACTTCATTTGAGTGAAAGCCACTTCTTTACCCAAGCAAGTCCTAGGCCCTGAATTGAATACAAAAAACTTGTAGGATGGCTCAAATCTTATCCTCCCTTTAGCTGAAATCCATCTCTCTGGCTTGAATTCTAAGCAATCTTTGCCCCAAATGCTTTCCATCCTCCCCATAGCATATAAGGAGATCAAGATCTTCATACTTGGGTGAACTGTTTCACCGCAAGGAAGAACATCCGGCCGCAAAATGCCTTTGTGTTCGAAGGGAACGGGTGGATATAGCCGTAGAGATTCACACAAGGCTGCATGTAGATAAACCAACTTACCAAGATCTTCACTGTCAAACACCCTTGGTTTCTCTACACACCTATCTTGTTCTACTCTCAAATTTGTCTTCAGTTCTTCTAAAATCTTGCTTTCTACTATTGGGTTCTTAGAAATCAACCAAAAGAACCAAGTAAGAGCTGCACTTGTAGTGTCTCTCCCTGCAAGCATGAAATTTAGTGTGGTGTCCCTAAGAAATGTGTCATATTTTGAACCAAAAGTTTCATTTTCCATTTTGGAATCCACATAAGATGTTAAGAGATCAGTAGCCTCCCCTTTATCTTCTTTCATTCTTGTGGGATTCCTCAAATCTTCTCTTCTAATTGAAATAAGCTTGGCTATAAAATGATCAATGGTCTCCCAAGCCTCAGCCATCTTTTTCTCCTCTCCTATCCTTAGCCACCTTAACAACTTCCACCAACTTTCCGGCACGATATGCCTGAAAAGTAACACCTCCTCTACATCATCCATGGCTTTTGCGAACGGAATTGTTTGAAATCCGACCGAAAGGCAACCGGGATCCACGCCGAAAACCAAGTTGCAAGTGCTATCAAACATCAACCTTTGCAACACATCTTGTAAGTCCACAACTTCTCCTTTTTGTGCTATGTGCTCAAGGACTGGAATAAACCCCTTCTCAATCTTTTCTCGGCTACTCTTAACTACGAATCGCCGAAATCTTTGGTGGTTGATGAGTGTGTGAGCCATTTTTCTCTGAATTCTCCATGAATCCGAATCAGAATTGAAAATCCCATCTCCGAGAATATCGAAAATTTGCAAGAAATCTGAACCCTTTGGGAAATTAGTGAAGTGGGTGTTAACAATGTGGTTTACATTAGCTGGATCACATGTTATTAACATTTTCATGTGAGCAAACCTTGGGCCATGAAACACAAAAGTGCACCCACTTTCTCTAAGAAGCTCAACGCCCCAATCATGCAAACGGTGACCATTGAGAAGAACAGAAGGGAACATTCCAAGGATAGGCCAATTCATAATAATCTGGTCTTTGCCACTCAAAGCACGTATAAAGAAGAAACAAGAGATGGATAAAAGGATTTCAGGGTAGCTCTTGAAGAAGTTCCATAAACCCATAAACCATGATTCAGACTCCATTGTTTTACTTGGGATTTGAAAGAAGGCTATGGGGCTGAGCTTAAGATCGATCGTGGGTGTCTTTATCTTTTTCTTTTTTTGAGGGAGCATTAATGGGTGGAGATATGTTAAGGAATACCTTTCATCTCATCCAAAAGAGTGATGGAGATGTAGCTTTCCAACTTTTTTTAAGGGTAAATACAGAAAGAAGCCTCAATGATAGATGGATGGCACTAAGAGTGTCAATTTTGGCTCGGGCTCGGTAAAAGCTCAGCTCGAATCCTTAACGAGCCAAGCCGAGCCGGCTGGCCAGGCTCATTAAGTTTAACGAGCCGAGCCCGAGCTAGGCCAGGCTCGGCTCGTCTCGTTAAGGATTTAATATATATACACACACACACCACACACACACACACACTAAAAGGGTTGTCCAGGGAGTGAAATGGGGAGGCAAAATATGTCACTTTTTTTTTGGAACCCCATTTGTTACTTGTATCACCCCCTAGTGTAAAAAGAGTAGTCAAATTACACTAGATAGGGCTGTCCAGGGAAGATGAGGGGTGTGAATATATCATTGCCCTTAATATAACCCAAGCTCGGTAAGGCTCGCGAGCCTAGTTCGAGCCCGAGCCGAGCTTTTGAGCTTAACGAGCAGAGCCAAGCTGGGCCAAGCTCGGCTCGTTTACACCCCTAGATGGCACTTTCAAATCAGATCACAACAAGTGGCCCTTTTTACTTTTATATTTTAATTTCATTTTACATTTTTTTTATTTTGTTTGTCGTTCTTCTTCTCTCCCTTCGTTCTTCTTCTCCTTTGCCAGTCCTGTCTTTCCTTTTCCATCTGCTAACAAAAAGCAAGAGAAAGTGTCTTTTTTCCATTTAAATATCATTATTTTAAAATAATAACTATAATAGTATACATAAATAAAAAAGAGAAAAGAGTTCCTCCACTAGTGTAGTTAACTTATCTACACCCTAGGCTTAAAATACTGTGGGGGCCACATTGTTCGGGTGATCCAAAGCATTCATTTGATGGGCCCTCACATAGATAGGGTGTTCCTCAAAATCAGCTCCATAGGATCATCGCAACCCTACTGTTTGTGGAGGCAAAACATGGACCTGTATAAACCTTCACAAATCTGCCAATTTTTGCCTCCATAGTTCGAAGGATTAGGATGATCCTATGGAGCTTATTTTTTGGGCACACTCTATCTATGTGAGGGCCCATCAAATGAATGCTTCGGATCACCCAAACAATGTGGCCTCCACTGTATTTTAAGCTAGGGTGTAGATAAGTTATCTACACTAATGTGTAAGAACTCTTTTCTCAATAAAAAAAATATGCAAAATGATTTTGAAGTTAAATATCAATATTTTTAAATAATAATTAAAATACTAGTAGAAATTACATAGTTAATGGCTTCCAAAAAGGCCTCAACATGTCACATTTGTTAATAAAATAAAATTAAAATAATACAATTTGCAAGTAGGAACCAATTTTGGTGGCATTGTAATGTCTTATGACTGGCATTGGATGCTTCATTTACTGAGAACAGAGCATCCAATGGTTTTGTGACTAAGCGCAATGCTCAACTCAACTCAACTAAGCCTTTGTCCCAAACTAGTTGGGGTCGGCTAATGAATCCTTTAGAAAATTTTCATGGAGAAGGTGAAAGGATCTATCCGGCTCAAATTGACTGAGTCTAATCTTGACATTAGTTGGGTTCGTCTGCATGGATCATTTTCTTCCATTCTATCCTATCCAAGGTCATGTTTTCTGTTATATTCCTAGCTCTCAAGTCTTTCCTCATTATTTCTATGAGTAACCACAATAGTAATAAAAAAAATTAAAAACACAGGTTTGTTACCATTGAATACAGTTCCTCTCGGAGAGACGAGGAACATGATGTCATTTTCCTTTTCCTAACTGTGTTTGAGTAGGTTTTCCTGGCAAACCAACAATCGTTGTTGGCAATATATTTACCAAATAACATGCCCTACACTTTCCATTTGCTTTCCTTTTCCACCGGACCATACATTCCACTCCATCGCTCCTTATATTTTCCCATGATAACCAACTAGGCTATGGTGAAAACCGGAGGTACATTTCCCAGCCTCATTATACCAAAAAAAGAAAAGAAAAAAGTGAACACAAAATCAGAAACTTCCCCGGATTGTGATCAATAAACAGATGTTAAAAAATATCAGGAACTTGAGATGATTGTAAATGGTGACTCACAAGTCCTTGTTAGAAAATGCCAATAAATTCGAGCATCTAACTTATTGACTAAAATAAATGAATGTATTATTCCGGTGGTGACTCACAAGTCCTTGTTCAAAGACGTGATGTCTACTGATCTTGTTTGCCAATACTTGTAGGGTTTTGCTAACGAGTGCCCTAACCCTTAGGGCACTCGTTAAGGAGCATTTAAAGCACCTATTTTCATGTACCCACACTTTTATCCTCAAAACACATTTATTATTAGAGAACCGTTTCCCACAATTTCATTTCTATTACGAGAAAATAACAAGAATACGCCTATGTCATAAAAGATAATAGCCAAAGTACCTTAACCCATTTTCCATGAGATTGAAATATTTTATTATTTTATATGAGATAAGTTTATTTTTGTCATTTTCATGAGATAGTGTATTTTGTCATTTTTATGAGATAGTGTATTTTGTTCATAGGATCGATGATCCTAACCTTCCAATCTATGCATTTTTTTTTATTGTGGTGTCCATTTTAAACTTCCTCAAATCAAAGGGTTAAGATCATTCTATGGAGAAGATTTTACGGGCCCACACTATCTACATTAGGGCCCAACAAATGAATGGTTGGATCACCCACCCAAACAATGTCGGCACACGTATTTTTTTCATTTGTTGGGGGTGTGCCCAGAAAATATTTTTCAATCCTAACCCCGATCTATGTAGTTTTTTTTATATTGCGGTGTCCATTTTAAACCTTCTCAAATCAAAGGGTTAAGATCATTCTATGGAGAAGATTTTATTAGAGAATAAAATTAGATCTGAATTAGAGAATAAAATCCGAGCCCAACAAAATGAATGGTTGGATCACCAAAAAAATGCGGCCACCAGTATTTTTTCGGGTTGCACGTAAGTGCAGAGCCGTCCACCATGTAAATTGTCTTGCATTAGATAGGTCTTTTTTATTATTTTTCTATGAAATATAAGTGTATTGGTCATTTTTTATGAGTGAATGGTACTTTGATTATTTTCTGTGAGATAGGGTCTTTTTATTTCCCATGATATATGAGTTTTTTTTTCTTTTTTCGAAGAGATAGGTGTATTTAACACTTTCCATGAGATATAAGTATTTTTGTCATTTTTCATGAGATTTAAGTAAGGATATTTTCGTTATCTTTTATGAGATAAGCGTATTCTTGTTATTTTGTCATGGTGGGGGTATTTTTGTAAAAACCAAAACCAAGCCTCTTTTGTTGAAATTGTAATTATGGAAATAAAATCTCGACTACTCGAGTAATAAATGTGTTTGAGGATATATGCGTGGGGGTGCATGAAAATAGGTGCTTTAAATGCTCCTTAACTAAGGGCACTCGTTAGCAAAACCCATACTTTTATCCTGCATATGTATCCTAGTTAGACACCCTGTGGGTGACTAGGGGTGTAAACGAGCCGAGCCGAGCCGAGCTTGGCCAGGCTCGGCTCAGCTCGTTAAGCTCAAATGCTCGGCTCGGCTCGGGCTCGGGCTCGAACCAGGCTCGGCTCGGCTCGGTCAGGCTCGGCCAGGCTCGCGAGCCGCTCACGAGCTTTTCGAGCTTCGTTATAAAGTTTCGCACAAATTGCAAATGTCACAAATCGCAAATGTCGCTAGCAAAAGCACCGTTATAAAGTTTCGCACAAATCGCAAATGTCGCTAGTATGAAAAAAAAGTAATCATTACAAAGAAAAAGTAAATTAGCTATAAAGTTTAAAATGAAAAATTACAAAAAAACGGCAGTAAATTATGACAATTAAGAAAAAAATACCAAAAAAAGTTAAAAGTTATGACTAGGGGTGTAAACGAGCCGAGCCGAGCTTGGCCAGGCTCGAACTAGGTTCGGCTCGGTTCGGCTCGGCTAGGCTCGCGAGCCGCTCGCGAGCCTTATCGAGCTTGGCTGGTTTGCTATTTTAAAAAGAAAAAGATGTCTCGCAAAGGTCGCTAGCAAAAAGAAAAAACTGGTTCGGTTATTTTAAAAAGAAAAAGTTGTCTGTCAAAGTCGCTAGCAAAAAGGAAAAAGAAAAAAAAGTAATCATTGCGGGGAAAAAGTAAAATACCTAAAAGTAAAGTTTTAAATAGGGGTGGCCAATCGGTTCGGTTCTCGGTTCTCGGTTCATTTTTTTTCGGTTCTCGGTTCTCGGTTCCATGAACCGTAAGAACCGAACCGAACCGTAGTACACAGTAGGACCGAACCGAACCGGACCGAAAATAATCGGTTCGGTCCGGTTCGGTTCTTCGGTTCTAATGGCTAATTATTAATTATTAATTATAATTTATAAAAACTTTTAATTAAAGTTATAATATAAGTTACTTTCTTATTATAAGAATAGTATTAACTATTACTTATTAATATTATAAGTAATTTATATTATTAAGTATATATATAATAGAATATAAAAATATATATATATATATATTCAAAGTTCGGTTCTTCGGTTCCGGAACCGAACCGAGAACATTAGACCCGGAACCGAACCGAAATTTTTCGGTTCTTCATCAGTGGAACCGAACCGGACCAAAAATATTTTTTTACAGTTCGGTTCCGGTTCGGTTCTTCGGTTCCGGTTCGGTTCTTCAGTTCTGGTTCAGTTCTGGCCACCCCTAGTTTTAAATGAAAAATTACGAATAAAAGTTGGCAAGTTATGACAATTACTAAAAAAATACGAACAAAAGTTTGAAAATTATGACAATTACAGAAAAAGTCATGATTATGTACAGCTGTTTCCTACTCTATTATATTTAAATTATATTTATTACTATTACAATTACGGAAAAAATTATATTATATTTTATACGAGCCTTAACGAGCCGAGCCTGGCCTAAATCGGGCTCGGCTCGTTAAGCTTAACGAGCCTGGCAAGCCGGCTCGGCTCGGCTCGTTAAGGATTCGAGCCGAGCTCGAGCCGAGCTCGAGCCAAAATTGACACCCCTAGTTATGACAATTACGGGAAAAAATAAATTTCGGCCGAGCCTGGCCTAACTCGGGCTCGGCTCGTTAAGGATTCGAACCGAGCCCGAGCCAAAATTGACACCCTTATGGGTGACAAAAAAACGTATGACTTAAAAATGTTTGAAAAGAAAAATATGCATTCATTAAAAAAGAAGAAAAAAAGGGCTGGCAGTTCTTATAAATCAAAACTTTAAAGACAAAATTGAAAATTCGAATGATATCTCAATCTCTCTTGTATGTCTTTTCCTATAAAGGGGAAATAAATTGTTTTCATTTAACATAGCGGAAAAATACGAGAATTGTCAATGGGGGACACTCTTTTGAAAAATTATAAATGGGGTCAAAAACAGAATCTGCAGGAAAACCTGACCAAAATGCCCCTAGGGGTTATCAAGTCTAAAAAGGGGTTATCAACCGACTAACAGGTCTTAATATGATTTAACAACTCTAACATAAACAGGGCTATCAAATCTCGCTCGGGGATATCAAGTTCTCAACATGGTTATTGAGTCTCACAAGGGGTTATCAAGTATAAATAGGGGTTATCAAGTCTTTATGAACTTGATAATCCTTGTTCAACGTACTTGATAACCCCTAGGGGCATTTTGGTCAGGTTTTCACTGTTTACGTACTTGATAACCGTTTTCGACCCCCTTTATAATTTTTCAAAAGAGTGTCCCCCTTGGCAATTCTTGTATTTTGGTGTCCCCCATTGGCAATTTTTCCTAACATAACTGACATTGGTAGTTGGTACATTGTAGAAGGCTGTATTTAAATATAGGACTTCTAAAACGAAATATATCTAGGCACCATCATTAAAAGCTATACAAAGGTAGCATAGAAAAAACATAAGCACTGAGCAGATGATAAAGGTATGCAGCTGAATACAGGAAGATACGGATTTGAACTCTGCACAGCCATAGTGTATCTTTTGAATGCGATAACATTTTTGAGCCATATTCTCCACCCAGAATCAATTCTCTTCCCGGTGATGTGCATCATGTACACATCATTAGCTACATCAAACCATTTGCTTTCTTCCAAATTCAGTTAATTCAAAATCCCATTCGGCGATGATCTTTTCGGTGACGGAAAAAGAAAATTAGGATTAGTTTTCATTTACTGCTGTTTCTGAATGCAAATTTTATGTGCAGGAATGGATAAAATGGCGGGGCTTACTTTGTTTCGTCCTTTATGGATTGAACATTGGCAGAAACAAGAAAATCCATCGCTTCATCCGGATACAAATCCCCGTGCAAGAATTGTATATTTAAGCCATATAACATCGTTATCCTCACACTCTAATAGATAGCCAATCAGTTGTTAAAAGTGTGTTCATGTATACTATGTACAACTATGGTGTGTACAATAGTGTCGGGTATTATATATTGATTCTTCATATATTTTCCATTTCATTTACTTACCAATATAATCTCATTATAATGCAAGTCGGGACCTCTGGTCCCTGATGTATCTTTCATAGTATCAATGAAATCGTCAATTTAAAAAAAAAATGTCCAGCAAATTTCCTCCAGTACCTTTTGACTTCTTTCAACTTTATCCTCCAGTCTTATTCAATCGAAAAACCAACATATCTTCTGTTTATGCCAAGGATTGTCATCTCCTCCATGATGAGTTTCTTCTTGTCAAAGACATTACTAAAGCATGCCTTATCACATTCCTTTAATGACCATTGAGGTAGTTTTAGCAAAGTGTTCCCTTGATGCAACATAAAAACCTCCACACAAATGTCGCTAGCATATTCATGAGTCAGAACCAACTAACAGCACCCTCGAAAAAGGCAATATTTGATAACATTACTTGGCCAAGAAAATAACCTTCTCATAATGTGCAAGCAAGAAGTGGGATCGTAAATGTGGAAGTTCAAGTGCATAATTGTTGAGAGAGAGAGAGAGAGAGAGAGAGAGAGAGAGAGAGAGAGAGAGAGATTTGGTGAAGCCACATGACTGACAAACGGGTGAATAAATGAATTCATCTTATGGCTTGTGGCCTTATTTTGGAAGAAAATGTAACGTGCTATTAATTATAATTTGGTTGTTATTAATTACAAAATAGCTCATTATCAAAAGTCTGGGAATGAAAGCAATAACAAGTTCAAATTTGGGTATTGTGAAATTAGGATGAACAACCAAATAAAACAATTCAAAGATATGGAACAAAAACCTTAGGTTTTCAATTGAGGCTGAAATAAGATCTTCATTCCTTGTTATTTTGCACCATTTATGCTTTTCAAGTGAAGAGAATGTGATCTCAGAACATATTATCATCTCATTCGACTTGATCTCGACATCTGAATATCTTAGAGTCAGATGGAACTGCAATGCTGCGTAAAGATGCATAAAAAACGGGGTGCAGTGGCCCTATATCACATAAAAAGGCTTAAATGTTAAGCCCTAAGCATGGTTTGGTTGGAGACAGCAGCCCCACACAATCAAAGCAATGCTGGTGTAAAATGGTGGGCCCTACCCATTTAACTGGTTGTTCAACATTATATGCGTGGGAGAGAGAGAGAGAGAGAGAGAGAGAGAGAGAGAGAGAGAGAGAGAGGACTAACGAACTAAATACTTATTCCAACCTAATTTCTAGGATCAGGATTTTCTCACTCAGCGAGATTTTCTCCATAGGAGAAGAAATTCAGAAAATCGACTAATTAAAAAATGGTATGCATAGAATTTCAAGGGAAACAAAAAAATTTCATAAAAAACTTTTCTAGGAAAGAAAGGTAATATGAGGTGTGTAAAACTAAAATAGAACTATGGCCCCCAGTCACAAAAGAAAACCAAATAAATATATGATTCATTCCACACAATACACATTAAATACTCCCAACAGATTCAAATCATTCAATGCCGTGGATTCATCTTTAAAAAAAAAAAGATTACACTGTAAAAGAAATCCAGACCTCTTGTGGCATCGTAAATACGCCTCCATTGAAGAGCTCTAATATGTTGGTGTTGCTTCATTGATCTCTCCACCTAAAAAAAAGAATAAAAAATGGTGCAACTAAGTTCCACGGTAGTCACGAGTGTCGTAAGACACGTGTCGTAAGACACGTGTGTCAGCAATAAATTCAAAGTGTCGGCTAAATCATAGGTATAGTGTCTTCATTCAAATAATTATTGAACACCAACTTTGTGGAAAACCACGTTCCACGGTTTTTTTACATTTGCTTTCTTCGACAATTCTGTTGATGTTCTATTTAAATGTAGTCATCTGTCTGTATTCAGTTTTTGCATGGCCAAGCTCATCTTAGATCTAATACCATTAATCTCTTATTACTGACTAATGTACTGTTTCCACAGGTGCAAACCACCAAGTTCTTATATGGTTGTGCAGTAAACAGCTTCTTGCTAGAAACTAACTGGCTTACTGACTCAATTTTGTCAGGTTCTGTATTAGCACCCAAGAAGTAGGTTCTAACTTTTTTTACGTCATACATTTATTTCTTTGATGCTTCTATCATTTTTGAATGGTAAATATGAAAAGTTAAAGCTGTTATTGTCTTGCATTGATGTGATCTTAATTCTCAATCAACAACACTTATACACGAACTGTGAAACACTACCTTCATTTGAATCCCTGATTCTCCAAATTTTTAGACATGATGGTGGAATATCTTGAAGGTGGGAATTATAATATATTTTGAAGATTTTGAAAAACAGTAGACTGAATATTTTCCAATAAATACTGGAAAACGAGTGATGCCTAGCCTTATCTTCAAGCTTTTTGAGGCTTGAGCTTCTGCTCTATGGCATGAGAGGGAGATTTCTTTGGAGTCTTGCTTTATCGGCCGTTTTGTTGCTGGTATGTAAGGAGAGGAGCTGAATGATCTTTAATGACTCTAGCAGAGGTGTGCCCAACATTCAGTCGTAGATCCTCTCTTTGAGGATTCATTGGGCAGCTGTGCTTCCATAATTCAGAGGTATTTAAGAGTTGTCTATTCGCTTTGGGATGTGATTCATTTGAGTGCTGTTGCTGTTTAGGTTGGCCATTGATGTAGTTCATCTTCCTAGAAGGAGTTGAAGATCCAAGGAAAGAGATGAAGTATGCAACCAAGAAGGGTGGAATATCAAAGCAAGTGCAAGAGGAGAAAACTCTCTCTCCCACAAAATTGGGGTCCACACCTAATTCAATAAGATGTGTTTTGTTTAAAATTTTATTTTGAGTGTTTAGTTAAAGTGATAGAGGTCAGTTTTTTTTTTTTTGTCTTTTATTTCTTTTAGTTATAAGCTAAATTGATAGGACCCTTGCCATTTCTTTTTGTTTCTTTACATTATGAATCATAGGAAGAGAGTTTAAGTGACACTTGAATAAAAGAGGGCCAACTTTAGTATTCACACACTGTTCAGGTCACTATTGAAGGAATTTTCGTAGGCAGTGTATGTGTTCTATTTTTACTAGGCTTTGATTTTATGGTGGGCGTCTATGTGAATGGGTTATAAATACCAATGTAGATCCGCTTTGGGGTCAGTCTTTTTTATGCGAATAATAAGGAAGGTTTTCAGAGTTTTCTTGGGTTGCAGCTTTGCTATTTTCTTTTGTAAGGTTATTGGAGGAAGGGACTTTTATTATTGAAGATCCTGGATACTTGTTCTCTACAAGATATTAGAGCCAACCTACAATTGTAATCAACTTAGGATGGATCTTTTGAATACAAATTTCAGCATTTAGATTTACTTTTAACGATGCAAAGTTCAGTAGTTGTGATTATTTTCTGTAATAATTCTTCTTTACATGGTTTGTTTTAAGATCTGAATTAGATTGTGAAGATCCATCCTTGGAGGGTTTGGATTTTTTAGGGTTAAATATTAGTTTTAATAACACAAAAATTAAAACTGCTTATTGATTCTTGATTTTTGAGGCTTCTTGGAATTATTTTTGGAGCTGCATATCATTCTTGAATTCCAAAAAAATTTCAGCTGTAAATCAGTTTGTGGTACATGAAAATTCTGCTGCATATTGTTTTCTTGAATCCTGAGGGCTTGGGTTTTATCTTTTACATCAATTGGTATCGGAGCCATGCTTCATAGAAAGGTCATGAGTGGCCGAGGGTACTGACAAAGGGAAAGAAAAAACCCCAGATGAGGTTAAACAATTTTAATGAGGTAAAGGTTTATCAATGATGTTTGGTATCATTCACCGTAAGAAATAAGGACAATGAATGGTCTGATGTGGTACTAATGGATACATTCAATATCTTACTCAGGAGACCTTGACAGTTTGATGGGGGCGCTATGTACGCTGGCCGGAAGAATATCTACATGTTTCATATAGATGATGATGGGCCATAGGGGTAGCCAATAGGAAATCAGGGTTGGTTTAGGGATTTAAGTGGTGTGCCATGGTCGAGGGCCAATAGCATATAAGGTACTTTTTTTAAGCGTTTAAGTGGTGGGCCATGGAAAGAATGAGTAGGGTAGTGGACGATAGGGCTGATGCAGACATCATCTCTCTCTCTCTCTCTTGCTCATCTCCTCTCTCTTGTCTCCCCCACTCTCTCTCTCACTCATCTCCTTCTCTCTCTCGTCTCCTTCTCTTGAATTTTGAGCCTTGCCCTCTCTTTCTTGTCTCTCCCCATTGTGGGCCCCTTCTCGTCTCCCTCTCTTCCTCTGTATTTTTTGAGTATCGCCCTCTCTTTCTTGTTTCTCCCCATTGCTGGCAAAAGTTGAACTGTGGAGGCCGGATCTGGAACCGTGGAGGCCAGATTTGGAGTATGGCTCTTTCGTGGTGGCTAGATCTGGGCCGTGAAGGTCAGATCTAGGGCCGTGGAGTCCTGATCTGAAGCTGGGGAGGCTAGATTTGGAGCTGTTGAGGTTGTGATGCTGGATCTGGAGTCGAGGAAATCCGCAGAGGTTGCCGGAGGCCGTGAAAAGCTGTGAGTTGCTGGATCCAGAGTCGTGGAAGGCCGGCTATAGGCGGAGCAATCTTATTTTTAAGGCCGAGGATTACTGGAAACTGTGGATTGCCGAATTAGCAATGTGGTTGATGAGTTTGGCTGTAGGAGGTTGTGGTCTCAATCCGGAATCAAGATCACAGGTTGTGGCCTGAGGACGGGCATGGTGGCCAGTGGCAATGGTGGTTGCCGGATCTTGATGACGGTGGTGGTGGTTGAGGCTGCCCCGACGGACATGTTTTCTGTGGAGGAAACAGAGGTGAGACTGGAGGTGGTGACCGCAGTGATTGGTGGTGGTTCGAGGTGGAGGCTGTCGGAGATCCGATGTTCGGTGGTTAGCCATCGTGCATGGTGAGGGTGCATGATAGCTCTAGGCTTTTGAGGAGGATTTTTGAAAATCGAATTCGCGATGTCGTGGAGAAGTCGGTGTGACGTGGCAGGTCACAATCTTGACTTGGGGGCCCCCACAATATGGCATTTTTGTTGGATTCGATACAATTAAGGCTATTGGGTATTGTAAGGGGTAATGGGTTTTAAAAAAAAATGGTAATGGGTTTTCTTTTGGGCCTAGGAGGATGCTCCTGGGCAATTTATCCTATGTAAATCTGGTGGGACTACTTGTCCCTATTGTAAAATTTGCTGGTATGAATATATTTGTCAATTTTCAAAAAGAATAAAATATGAACTAAACATTGAATAAAGATCCAAATAAAATAAAATAAAATAGGTCCACATAACTACACTAATCCTAAGACTAAATCACATCAGTACGTCTTGACCAGCTCGGTCTGGGGCCTTCCCTTTTTCTTTAATTTTTCCTCTAAAATTGGATCACTTCTTATGGATTCGTTGAGAATGATTCTGATCTAGTTCAAGTCCTATTAGAAGTACAAGGCGCTCTATCCTCATGGACAAAAAAAGATTGCGGTCAGTTTGATAATGATCGAGTGACATTGCTTTTGAAAAAAGAATACTTCCAATCAATATGAAAGTCATATCTTTTGCTATTTTTTCTCCTACTATTATGATCAAAATGGTTTTGGTGATCAACTCTTGGTAAAATTGTTGTCACAGTTTTGGGTAAAAGTGTTACTTTGTCCTAGAATTAATCTTTTAAAATCAAAGAGAAAAAAAAATAGTGATTATTTCTAATTTAAATTATTCTCTTCCCAAGTTATGTGTCAATAGTAATTCTCGGATTAGTGTTTTCATGGTGATGTGGGTTTCTGCAGATACCTGATTCTATCAAATCGAGCAGCTGACAGAAAGCATATGAGAATTGGTCAGCCACACTGCCACACTAACTATACTCACATCTTCGACAGAGTAGGGATCATGCTCTATGGGAAGCCCAGTTTTTGCACCAAATTTGCCAAAATTATAAAGGTAATGTATCTCTCTTCAGCAATATACTTTCTAGTATTTTTTTTAATGTTTCAATTCTGATGATTGCATCTCTTTTCTTATCCTTTCAATTCTCAGTGTTGTAATTCAAATTCTTCCTGCTAGTATATCTCTCAAACTGTTTATGAATCTAAATAGATTTCCATGTCATTACAATGCAACCACAGTTGAAGAGAGGGGAAACTTCAAGGAAACATGATACTACCAAAATACCTCTTGGTGTCATTTCAGATTTGTTACTCCAGTTTTATTCTTTCCTGAATTTATAAAGAAAGTCTTCAAGTACATTTGTACATGCATAATCACAAATGCATACATTGATGTAAATAGATTGCAATATGGCAGAGGCAAACTTTGATGACCTCGAGAAGACCAAATATTAGAATCCCTCCGTCTAGCACTGTGTAAATGACGTGTATATGACATCTGGACATTTCATTTATAGTGGGTCTCACCATAATTCAGGCCGTCTGAAAAAATACACTTATCATATGATCCTTCTGAGGATGATTTCCCCCCATTGAAATGTAAACTTCTGTTTATTTTTTATTTTAGTTGTCCATTTGCAGTTGCAGAATAGAATGAGTAGGATCATCTAATTCATGCTCACTGGATGAACAGTCTAGCCCTCTTGTATTGTGTTACATTGAGGATAATGTTAAGAGATAGGGTAGTTTTAACTTTTTAAGTAAGTTTTACATTGGTTGTATTATGTTATTCACGTGTGATTGTGTAGGTTAGAAAGAGGCCCATCATAGTAATGGCATCCTTGAATTTCTGTTTCATCAATACTATTTAAGGAACTTTATAGGGGGCAGTGGGGTTACACCACAAATCCTCTCCTTCCCTATACTTCCTTTCGTCTTTTTTCTTCTTCTATCTTCTCTTTCTTATACTCCATCACTTCGGTGGTCTTCTCCAAGAGAATTTTCTTTTAATTTTAACACATACAAATTTTCATGCCATTAAAAAAAAAACTTATAAAAAATTTCAATACCTTTCAAGGGCACCAATGATTTTAGCCAGTAACATATTGTATGTGTTTGATGACTTATTTTGTTTTCATCAACCACTTTGAAATACAGGTGTGACAACCCAAGAGAGGGGGGGTGGGGGGGGTGAATTGGTCAATTAGAAATTTTAGGCTTAATTAAGGGAAGATTAAAAATTAATCTTCTAATTAAGCACTAATTAATCTAACCCTTGTTCAAATAGATTTATCAATAGCAGCTAAGGTTTAAACATTCTAATCATGCACATTTACTAACCCTTGTTCAAATGGATATCATAATTCAATTAGGGTTTATAACATTTAACTCAAGTGCATTTACTAACCCTTGTTCAATTAAAGCATAAACATAAGTAACGTTAGAGATTACCAATCACCATACGTGCAAGAGAGAGAGAGAAAAGAGACATCCACAAGGAACATAAGATTTATAGTGGTTCGGTCTATCACAAGACCTACTCCACTCTTCCAAGTTTACCTGATTGGGATCTCCACTAAAATGTTGAAGCCGTACACCCGACTTCTCCATCTCCAAAGAGAACAAACCCTTCCTGCACGAAGCCTTGGCGAGGTGACACACCCTCGCACATGATTCACCTTTCTTCAAGGGCTGAATCGGAGACCCTCGTCTTCACCTTTCTTCACGGACCAAAGAGGAGACCCTTGTCTTCACCTTTCTTCACGGGCCGAAGAGGAGACCCTCGTCTGCACCTTTCTTAATGGGCCGAAGAGAAGACCCTCAACAAAGAACAAAATAAAAATAAAAACTCTCTTGCCTCTTAATAGGCTGATTACAACATTTGTAGATCACAATCACTCCAAGAAAATACAAATGTAAAGCCCTATGGAGTGCCTTTTGATAAGATGTAGAAATGGAAGATTAAAGAGGTTTTTGCTTTTGAAATAAAATGTTGAATCTCAAAGAGAAATGGGATTTGATCTTTCTTAAAATGTTCAAAAGCTTGTTTAGATAGGTTTTAGTGATGTATATATAGTGTATTTGAAACTATGACCGTTTGGGGATAAAATTGTAAAAAACAGGGTTGAAAAAGTCAACCTATGAAAGCCCCACCGGCTAGTTTGCCCAACCGTCGCAGTCGACCGAGCTACCGCGGTCGCCCACTCCTATCGGGCGCCCTTTTATATTTTCAAATTTCTTACCGTCGCGGTCGTCCGCCCCCATGGCGGTCGTCCGGCGAGGCCAACCTGTTTGCTAAAAAATTCGGCTCAAAAGCCTATCTCGGTCGACCGACCCACGACGGTCACCCACCCAAACCCATGATGGAGTGTTCCTAACTTTTCAGGGACACCTCCGCGGTCGCCCGGCCCAACTAGGTCAACTGGCCTGATAAAATTCAGCAAGTGCTGGATTTCTAGCTACCTTGCAGCGGTCGCTTGGGACACCCGGGTCGACCGGCCCTGTGTAAAATTCCATTTTAACTTTAAAAGATCAGGGGCTTTTGGCCCATGGTCTTTGGGCTTAAGTCCTAGGTTTTCAAAACACATTTTTGGTTGTGTTGATGGTTTTCAAAGATGTAAAATGTTAAGTATAAAAACCACTTGAAAACCTTTTGAAAGTGCATTTAAACATAAAATCAAGAGGACTCCCAATACAATCTAAAAGATGTAAACCTTGAGTCTTCTTGGAATGTATAGGCTCAATTGCACTTTCTTGAACTTCTTCGGCTTTAGTGAACATCTTGAAATTGATTCGGCTCTTGTGACTTCTCCTCCAATCTTCAATGCATGTTGAGGTACATGAGGTGTCACCATGGCATGTTCAACTCCAAGCTCCTTCTTGACAATTGCTAGGAACTTGTGGGATCTTCATGATGAGCTTCTTAACTTGAACATCTTCAAATGATGGTGTCTTCACTGTGAGTGCAAGCTCTTGGTTCTTTTGCTTCTTGATCCGCAAGCCATGTGTTGAGAAGAGCTGTGTAATGGCAATTATGACATGAAATTCCTGTATACAACACAACACTTCAAAGCAACACATCAGTCTATAAATGCCAATCAATTTGGTTTGCTAGCATCAAAACAAGAAGGTAAGGTGAATGATTAACCCATGGAAATCCTTGGGCTTACACACTTACTGAATTAATTTATTACTAGTTGTACTTAGTCTTTAAACACAACCTTTTAGTTTTTCCAATGTCGTTTTATATGTGTAGACACCCCATTTTGACCGTGCCCTGCACCTCCATTTTTTGTGCATAACTTTTTCAAATCATTATTTTTGGACCCCAAATTACACCCTGGGCTAGCTTAGGGTCCCACCAAGGTCCCTGTGAAATTTCGTCAAGATCCGTGCACGTTCGCCTAGCGAACGAGCTAGGGCAGTGTCGTGGTGCAAGTTTAGAAGGGAGGGGGTGAAATACGTCATTTCCCATGTGAGGGAGGGCATTCTTGGAAATTTCTATTTCTTACTCTACAAGCAATGAGTAAGGGCCATTAGATCAAATGAGAGGGTTTAGGATCATGTAAAGAGAGGGGAATCTTTGCCCCATTTTCTACTTGGACCCCCCCTTTCTTGTGCAAGAGATAGCAAAATACACCTATAGAGGGGGTTGTCCTTGGAAAATGAGGGTGCTAAATATTATTTCCCATATAAGAACCCATCGGCTAGGTTTTTTTTTTTAAGGAGAGGGGAGGAAGGATTCTCTTCATTTTCTCCTCCTAGCAGAGGAGCTCGATTTTGGCAGCCGCAAGAGGGGAGAAGAGCCCCATTTTCTGGAAAAGGGAGAAGGGTAGCCGCAAGAGGGGAGCCCCATCTTTGGAGCTGCAAGCAGAGGGAGAGAGAGAGAGAGCTTCATCCCCCGACCACCATCTCCGGCCTTCTCACCGGAGCTCCGGCCTTCTTCCACCATTGAAACCTCTTCTCTTCTCCCAAACCCACCTCCGACCACCAACACCACCACCATCACCTCCATTTTTCTTTTCTTCTGCAAAAATCCAAAACCTTTAAACCCATCCTCTCCGGTGGGTTCCTCACCGGAATCCGGCCGTGCCCTCTCCAACCGACCACCTTCTTTTTCTTCTTACAACCTCCTCCACCTCCAATCGGATTTTCGACCACCAAAGCCTCTCAACCACCAACACCGGAATCCGGCCAAAACCCATTAGAGCCGCCACCTCTAAAACCCAAAACCCATATCAAATTTTCCATCAAACCCACATCCACCACTTTCATCTTCTTCTGTTTCTTTTTCTTCTTCTTAAACCCCCTTTCTTCTTTTTTTCACCCACCACCCACCACCTTGTCTCCGGCCGATCTCCAACTTCGGCAACCATCTCCATCTAACCGGCCACCACCCGAAGCTCCGATCTACCTCTCCGATCATCCCGCCGGAATCCGGCATCCACAATCCGGCTATCCCATTTAAATCCGACCACTCCACCCTCGTCTCTGCCGTTCCATGTCTCTACCCCCAAACCCACTTCATTTCTTTGCCAAGCCGTATAAAAAAAAAAAAGCAGAGGAGAGAAATTGCAGAGAGGGAGATTGAGGTAGAGAGAGAAATCTAAGAGAGCAGAGAGGGAGATTGATGGAGAGAGATATCTCAGAGAGTAGGGAGAGAATCGGAGAGGGAGAACTGAGAAACAGAGAGAGATTGAAAGGAGAGGGAGAGAGCCCACTTTCTCGCCGGAATCCGGCATCACCCACTCCCCTTGCATAAATCAAGCCCCACTACCAAACCATTCTCACTTGCATCCATATAAAATCCATCATTATATCAAACCCATTTGGATACCCTCCATTTTTCCAGCAACCTCACCTGAATTGCCTCCATTTTCTCTTTCCCGAGCTCTATCCGACCTTAGTGTCCTTAAAACCCCATTACTTTTAGCTTAAAATTCAAGCAAAGGGAAGAGAAAAAGGAGTCTTCTTCATTTGGCTGCCCCCAACTGAGAGGGAGTAGAGAAAATCGAGCAGGAAAAGTTATATAGCCTCCTTTGTAGCTAGTTGGAGCGCTAGCAAGGAATTGATTTCCAACAAAAAGGGGCGACAACTCCGGGTTTGAGAGGAAATTGTAATAGGAGGGAGAGGAGCTCGCAGTTTTAGCATTCTAGTGCTTCTAAAAAAAAGAGAGGGCGAAGGAGAAGGCTTTCTAATCAAAGAAAAGGTAAGAAGCTTTGCTCTTATCCTCGATTACAATTTTAATTTCTGAATGCTATTTGTGAATTTCCATAAGAAAATAAGGCTCTAAAATAAAATAAAATAAAAAAACGAATTTTGTCAGATGCTTAGATTTCGTCTATCATATAAGAAGGATGTATTTCTGCTGTTTTGGTAATATTTTGGCTGAAATGTCTATCTGAGGTGAAGAGTTGTTCTGGGATTTTCATTGGAGCTAGAAATTGTGTCTGCATTGATAGGCACTTGGTAATCCTGTGTTGAGAATCAAAAATTCAGTATTTGTAAATCAACCAAAGATGTATGTTTAGCTGCATGTCCTTTTGATGCATGCAAATTCAGAAGTACCGATGGTTATAATGTTGCTGAGATTTTCGGTCATTATAGAGTGTAAACTAATGGAGTATCTTTTGGAATCCTAAGCCGAGCTTTTGACTAAAATTGATTGAGATTCTACCTTGGTGTTGTCACTGAATGGATTAGACTCTATCCCCTTTTAGTGTTTGTAAATCCAGTGTGCTCAAAATGCTTGCAAAGTCGATTTGGATGATAATTGCGTATCAGGCTTGTTTTAGCACCCTTATTCCTCAAGTACTTCTTTCCAAGCCCCCAAAAGTTAATGTCGGTCCTAATTGTGCTTTGTCAGCTACATCCCCCCCCCTTTTTTGCCCTTCAGGTTTCTTTGTATATCTTTCATGGGGCTTACGGGTTTCCTTTTTATTGAAGGCCTCACTTCTTATAAGGTTCAAGAGTTCCTTCACTTTCGAGATTGTTCTTCATGCGTTCTTTGGGATCCTCTTCGAGTTTCGATGTTCCATCATGTCTTGAGAACGCTTTGTCGGGTCAGGCGACGATGGAACGTTTCTTGAGCCAGCCTCTTCCCTTCCTGCCTTAGAGTTTTCGCAGGTTAAGGGATTCTCTCCTCTTAGAGTGTTTAGCCAGTTAGGACCGTTCCTAAGTGACTGATCGTTTAGTAGATCTTCTTGTAGAGTTTTTATCTGTCCCCTTTTGTTTAGAAGTTTACCCTTTGGGTTAGAGGTTTTTCATCTCTCGTTTATTTAGGGTTTTCCCTCGCGGGTTAGATATCGTCTCCTTTGGAGATTGATTAAGGCTCGTTAGTTTTATTTTCGTCTCTTCGAGATTGTTCTTTTCTTTGGGATTTTAGTCCCCCCTGTTTTAGTTTCTTCCCCTTTAGGCTTTAGGGATCTCGTTTTCCTCTAAATTACTCTACCGTGATATGGTGGGTAAGGAGGCTCTTCTATCGGATCCCCTTTAGCCGAAAGGGTGTTAACACGCTTTTAATCATAAAAAACATTTAAAAATATCAAAAACATATAAAAATCTTAAAAAAAAATCTAAAGTGTTGAGTTTTATAGTGTGTTAGGAGAGTTCGTTTCGAACTACGTTGGCTTGATCCTCTTCCACGAGGTACGTAGTGCAGCTTGGGATTCTTATCCCAGGTCCAGCCAAACCTTTGTAAATAAATCTTTTAACCCTTTAAAAAAAAAATATAAATCTTCCAAAATATTATTTTTCGAAAAGATCTTCCTCTAGAGTTAGGACTTTGTCCTAGATAGAGAGTTTTAGAGTTAGGAGTTTGTCTTGTGTTGTGTGGTTTGTTTGTGTTGGTGTTAGAGTTAGGGGTTTGTTACGCCTCCGTCCGGTCAGTTGTCGATTCACATTGCCGACTGATGACTAGGTCTAAGATGCGTTAGTGATCCCATTGTTTTCCTTAGGAAATACAGCCTAGTTACACATAGGTTGTAGGAACCACCTGCATTAGCTTAGGGCTAACCTGCATTTAGTTAGGGCATATAGGGTTTCCTAAAATCTACAATTCACTGGAATTTAAATAATCGTTCAAGAAGCTTTAATAATTAGTCCGGTCTTTTAGATCGAGTCTAAGATAGAGGTCTGGGTATCTTAGGCATCATAGTTTAGAATAGGTGCGAAGAACTACGTTGCCTTGATTCTCGTGGAGGCGGGGATACGTAGGCTTCTTTGGATGAACATCAGACCATCCGAGGACTCGAGCTAAATCGTTTAGAGTCTTAGGATTTGTTGTGTTATTATATTGTGTATTTTGTTGTGTTTTCTTACTTGCTTGTGCAGACCCTATACCTGTAGCTGTAGCATGCATGTGTTTGTCCACCAGAACTTAGACACCAGTTAGGTATGTCACTCATAACCTAGTTGTAATTAGGCGAAACATTTTTTTATTTTGTTTTGTATGTGCTTATTATTTCATCCCCTGGTCATGCATGATTAGGTAAACGTCTTCCCGGGGATATTTGTTCCCATTTCACATGATTTTCGCCCAAAACTCTTCGAGGTTAATAATAAATGGCATAAGAGACCAAGTGTTCGCACTCGGGCGAATTGGGGGCGCTCTTCGGACCTTCTCCATTCGTCACCAGGCACGGACCTTTAGTATCTCTGGTTATCCATTGCAAAAAGAGCATTTGTTTTGGTTCCATGGCGCATCCATGGATGGCGACTCTGAGTTATTTTCAGATATATCTTGGTTTCGAGCCCTGGCTCCGGATAAGGATGTATCTCTTTCTTTTTATATCGGCACTCATGCTATGCTGTGAGGGTGGCATCCGTTTCGAGAGTTCCTTGGCAGAGCTCTCCTTCACTTTGTGGAGATCCAGAGAGGGTGTGGGGACCCGTTCCCTCACCGTCCTCGGATCGGGGTCCACAATATGAATGCTTTCTAATTGCTCCAACCTACTTCCTAACTTATTTGAAGACTGCTACTTGCTCACGTCCCACTCCCCCTTCCTATAACTGTGATTATACCATGTTTTTAGATTGACCCTTATGTGGTTTGAGATTATACTTGGTTGTTCTATGTATTGCTTTTCTTCATGATTAACCTCCAATCTATGTTCTTATTGTCTTCCCTTTGTCCAGCATGGAGGTGGTCAGGTGTTCAAAACTCTCCAGTGGTTGCTCCAGAGCTTGAAGAATGGGAAGAATTCTATGGGAGCTATTGTTGTTGAGGATGAGGGAAGAACATCACGTCACCTCAGGCAATGTGCTTCAGAAAACAAACTACAAATGATGGTTCGTAGTATTATTAACATGGTTTTTTTTCCAAAATAAATGAAAAAGAAAGAAAAGAGGTGCATGTCATGAATACATTAGCTTAAAAGTTTTGTTGAGAGAGGAGAGAAGAGAGAAAAATGAGAGAAAAGGTGAGTTGGAGAGTGTCTCCCCCTCACACACACACACACATATATATCAATAAAAGATGAGTACAATGACTACACTACCCTTAGATACATATATCTTTTAACAAGTTTTACTGCAATTCAAGCACTATCTTCTAGAGCATAGTATAATTTGCAGAGCTCTCTCAGGCATTAGTGAGCTCTAATGCTTGGCATCTAAGATATTAACATTAACGACTATTTGCATTCACTGGGCATCCCGGGTTTTGAGGTACTTGGGTGCCTATGTTTTAATATCATAATAAGTTTTGGTGGTTCTTATGATATGCTAGTTCATAACATGCACCGTCACTTATGTACACTTAAGACACCAAAGGAAACACTTACATGGACAAATTGGCTCTGGATAAGCAGGCAATGAACACACAGTACTATGATCTGTATCTCGTGCGGACACCCTTGTCATTTGCGGTCTTTTGTTTCCCCGTGTAACACTTGAGTTGGAGAAAGATTTGGCTTGGTCTGATGCCTCATACATTTCTCATCTGTGTTTGCTAGTCTTGATAGCCAGATTTTTAATTTTCTATATCAAAAATTCTGTCATGCAGAAAAATATGGCATATACATATGAGGAAAATGATTGTACGCTCGAGTGTACCTAACCTTAGGTACGCTCGAGTGCCAAATCGCATGGGTCCCACAATTTTTTTGGTCATCTAAACCATTCATTTGCAAGGCCCCCATCATAGATAGGGTGTGTACCAAAAATCAGCACCATTGAATCATCCTAACCCCTCCAAAACTGGAGGGCAAAATGGGCAGATTTGTGGACAAACAGTGTCTGTCCATTTTGACCTCTACAAATGGATGGGTTAGGATGATCCTATGGAGCTGATTTTTGGTATGCACCCTATCTATGATGGGGCCTTGCAAATGAATGGTTTAGATGACCAAAAAAAATGTGGGACCCATGTGATTTGGCACTCGAGCGTACATAAGGTTAGGTACACTCGAGCGTACAATCCTTTTCCTATATATATATATATATATATATATATATATATATATATATGAGAAAACGGTTCCTACACATATGTGTAGAGAGTTCTCTACACACTAGCTTAAAATACAGTGGGGGCCCACATTGTTTGGGTGATCCAAGCCATCCATTTTAAAGGCCCTCACATAGATAGGGTGTCTACAAAAAATCAGATCCATAGGATCATCCCAATCCTACGATTTGTGGAGGAAAAATGGATGTCTTTAAACCTTCACAAACTAGTCCATTTTTTGCCTCCACAGTTCGAATGGTTAGGATGATCCTATGGATCTAATTTTTTGTGGACACCCTATCTATGTGAGGGCCTTAAAAATGAATGGTTTGGATCACCCAAATAATGTGGCCCCCACTGTATTTTAAGCTAGTGTGTAGATAACTTATCTACACATGTGTATGAACCGTTTTCTCTCTCTCTCTCTCTATATATATATATATATATATATATATATATATATATATATATATAGAGAGAGAGAGAGAGAGAGAGAGAGAGAGAGAGAGAGAGAGAGAAGGGTTCCTGCGCTCGAGAGTAGATAGCTTATCTGCGCTCGAGTGCAGGAAACAAGGGTGGGGCCACATTGTTGGGGTGATCCTAAGCATTCATTTGAAAGGCCCCATCATGGATGGGGTGTGTACCAAAAAACAGTTTCATTGGATCATCAGTCCACTAATCTGCCTATTTTTTCATCCCACAAATGGACACCCTAAGATGATCCAATGGAGTTGTTTTTTGGTGGACACCCTATCAATGAAAGGGCCTTCCAAATGAATGCTTTGATCCCCCCAACAATGTGGGCCCACGCCTGTTTTTGCACTCGAGTGCAGGAACCCTTTACTCATATATATATATATATATATATATATATATATATATATATATATATATATATATACACACACACACACAGAGAGAGAGAGAGAGAGAGAGAGAGAGAGAGAGAAGGTTTCTACACATTAGTGTAGATAAGTTATCTACACATTAGTGTAGATAAGTTATCTACACACTAGCTTAAAATACAGTGGGGGCCCACATTGTTTAGGTGATCCAAAGCATTCATTTGATGGGACCTCACATAGATAGGGTGTGCCCAAAAAATCAGATTCATAGGATCATTATAACCCTTCAAACTGTGGAGGCAAAAAATGGACAGATTTGTGAAGGTTTATACACGTCCATTTTACCTCCACAAATCGTAGGGTTGGGATGATCCTATGGAGCTGAATTTTTGTGGACACCCTATCTATGTGAGGGCCAATGAAATGAATGGTTTGGATCACCCAAACAATGTGGGCCTCCACTGTATTTTAAGGTAGTGTATAAATAACTTATCTACACTTGTGTGTAGAAACCGTTTTCTCATATATATCCTCACATAGATAGGGTGTCCACAAAAATTCAGCTCCATAGGATCATCCCAACCCTTCAAAACGTGGAGACAAAAAAATGGACTGATTTGTGAAGGTTTATACATGTCCATTTTACCTCCACAAATCATAGGGTTGAGATGATCCTATGGAGCTGATTTTTTGTGGACACCCTATCTATGTGAGGGCCAATCAAATGAATGGTTTGGATCACCCAAACAATATGCCCTTCACTGTATTTTAAGCTAGTGTGTAGATAAGTTATCTACACTAGTGTGTAGAAACCGTTTTCTCTCTCTCTCTCTCTCTCTCTCTATATATATATATATATATATATATATATATATATATATATATATATATATGAGAAAACGGTTCCTACACATATGTGTAGAGAGTTCTCTACACACTAGCTTAAAATACAGTGAGGGCCCACATTGTTTGGGTGATCCAAGCCATCCATTTTAAAGGCCCTAACATAGATAGGGTGTCTACAAAAAATCAGATCCATAGGATCATCCCAACCCTACGATTTGTGGAGGTAAAATGGATGTCTTTAAACTTTCACAAATTAGTCCATTTTTTGCCACTACAGTTTGAATGGTTAGGATGATCCTATGGATCTGATTTTTTGTGGACACCCTATCTATGAGAGGGCCTTAAATATGAATGGTTTGGATCACCCAAATAATGTGGCCCCCACTGTATTTTAAGCTAGTGTGTAGATAACTTATCTACACATGTGTGTAGGAACCGTTCTCTCTCTCTCTCTCTCTCTCTATATATATATATATATATATATATATATATATATATATATATATATATAGAGGAATAAGATTGTACGCTCGACCGTACCTAAAGTTAGGTACGGTAGAGTGCCAAATCCCCATGGGTCCCCCATTTTTGGTGGGCATCTAAACCATTCATTTGCAAGGCCCCATCATAGATAGGGTGCATACAAAAAATCAGCACCATTGAATCATCCTAACCCCTCTAAAACTGGAGGCCAAAATGGGCAGATTTGTGGACAAACACTGTCTGTCCAGTTTGGCCTCCACAAATGGATGGGTTAGGATGATCCTATGGAGCTAATTTTTGGTATGCACCCTATCTATGATGGGGCCTTGCAAATGAATAGTTTAGATGCCCACCAAAAATGGGGGACCCATGTGATTTGGCACTCTACCGTACCTAACTCTAGGTACGGTCGAGCGTACAATCCTTTTCCTCATATATATATATATATATATATATATATATATATATATATATATATATATATATATATATAGAGGAATGGATACTAAGGATTTTTTTTTATTTTTTGTTGAAAAATCTGTAACAGTGACGAGTGTACTTTCGTGGAAAAGCAGACTATTACACTCCCTTCCAAATGAAAAATACCCATCCAATCCCGTCATATATACATATATATTATGATCCACGACACGAGTCTAAAAGTTTCTACATTTCTGTTCTGTGCAGCCTGCAAGTTGGATCATAAGCAGCTTATATTCGGGAAAGCTACTTCCCTTCAAGAAGAGTGATAAGAAAGCTCCCCTTTGTACAACTATTATGCCTGAAGTCCGCCAATATATGGATATGAGTTAAGAAATATGAGTACTGGTATTCTAGAGCTCCTTGCAGAAAGGAACTGGTACGCCCTTTCATACCTTTACCACTCATGTTTTCTTTGTCTTTTGATGAATGCTCAGGCATGAGTTGGCTACACTGAAATTCAGTGTCACCCGACATTGACAACCATCCAATCATGGCTACCTGTCAGGTTGGGTATGGTTTTCATAGCCTTGCACATATGCATGTTTGAACTTTTGTTTACTAAAGAGGAATGATTAGGGATGAGATAGATACACTAAATTTCGGGGTATCAGCATCAGAATTGTTAATCTTGGATGGTTGCAAGTGTGAGACACCATCTTAGTGGTTTTTGGTAGTTCTCCCCACCAAGTTAAAAACTATCTGATCAGAGGTTCAGTCTTGTCAAGCTACACTTGATAACTTTACTTTCTTTTTACTTCAACAAAGATACAATCAGTATATAATATATACTACACACTAATTATATTCTAGAGTATGTTTTGCTACACCCTCTTTTGTGCTCGTTTCATTAATTTAAAAGCACACTAGAGGAAAGCATATCCTGTCATTAGGTCAAAGAACTTACTGACCCAATAAGTCAGGCCTGTTTGTTTTCCATTTTGAGAATTGTTTTAACCAACGGATGTAGTTGAATCTAGGGCTCACTAATCATCTATGTCTCAATAGGGATTAGATGCACTGAATACCCTTATACCCTTTACTGATCACTATGGAAACAGGTAACTCCAGCAATTTCACACTTAACCTAATTCTTCAATCTAGATCGTCGATCTTAGACCAAGATGCCCACATAAGATCACCACTTTTGGACTCAAAATCGATTCTCTAAATCCAAAATAAACAGAGCCTTCATAGTAATATCTGCAACTTGAGCTACGTTACTGAAAATATATAACTTTCTTGCATAGTTGATATATATATATATATATATATATATATATATATATATATATATATATATATATATATATTTATTCAGGGTTTTCATTTTAACTGTTTCCAGATCTTGATTGGAAGAAGCAAAGAAAATTAAAGCTTGGAGTCGGGCCAGTGGCTCAAACGGATGGTACTGTGCATTGATCTCGAGGCAGAAAAATGGCCAATCTCATAAATCTGGTGAAAATAACCCATTTTTTTGGAGGCATTGGATTGCTAAGAATACTGCCATATCCTTGATGCTTCCTGTTTGCAAGGAATCCGAGACCGTTCTGCGCAACTACAATTGATATATGTAAGAATATGTATGTATTTAAGTTCAATGTTTCAATATACTATAGTAGATATAAATTGTATTTGAGAAATATATCTCATGACTTTTACCAAATATCTGGATTTTTTCTCATTACTCTGCGATTCCACGCCATTGTCACAGATATCTCATGTCTTTTACCAAATATCAGGATCTTATCAGCTCATTCTGATAAAACAACAAAATCCTGCAATAATCCCAAGATTTTGAAAAATAATGTGATATTTCCATTTTTCTCATTTATTGAAAATTCCGGAGGCAAATATTTATGACTATTTTTCCAGGCAAAGTTGATACATATGTTCTTATTATGCTATAGAATCACACAGAAGCTGTCTTTACCATCTGCAGTTTTCACAAGAAATCAAGGAAGCTCCTCTGCAGGGATTTGGACCTTTCATCTTGTGGGTCTTACTATAGAATGGTCAAGGCCCAAAAATATTAATGATCAAAGAATGGTCAGTAGGTTAGTTCTAGTATGGGTGGGCCATTGAAGGTGGGACCCAATGGAATTAGCTTTATCTGTGGGCCCTGCCTTGGACCACTCTGTTAGGCCATGGTTTAGATCTTATTTGGCCCGAAAATGATGCCAATCATGCAATCCAAACATCCAATGACATGTATTTTTAGTTTTTGACGGTCCAAATTCAACGACAAAATATTCAGTTGGATAATTAACAGTAGACTAAGCAACTTGAGATGATTATAAAGGTTGTTCATGTATGGTCGGATGATCCTCCGGTTCCAAGCTTGGCTTTCATCAACGGTCCCAATTTGATCTGAAAAAAGGAGAAGAGTAATGGCAAACAGTATCCAATATCACTGCACATCACATCTGCTTGACCTAAAGACGCCACCAATGTAAGGAAATGAAATAATACATTCATTTATTGTAGTCTAAAAATTAGATGCTCGAAATTATTGGCATTTTCTAATAAGGTACACATATTCAAATTCTCCCCTTGCTTTCAAAACGGTGAAAGGTAAGGCCATGTTTGGAAATCATGAAAATCTATTCTATGGAATATTAGTGAGTCCAACTCTCTGAGAGTGAGTCTGATCTGTTCACTTCTTTTCCCTGGTGCTGTTTTCCTGGAAAACAGCCTTTTTTTCCCTGACAAGACAGAAATATCAGATGTGGAATTTCTTATTTAAAAGCTGAAAATGACATGGAAATTGATTTTTTCCCTGTTACTCGAGATTTGGTTTCCGATTAAATATATCGGAAAAAGGCTTTCCAAGGAAAACGAAACCTTTTCCTTGATTGTTTCCCTGTATTCCTTTTCCTTCTGCCATGTCACCTGGAAAGGAAAGGAAAACGAAATCCTTTCCGGGGAAAAGAAGTGAACAGGGCCTGAAGGGAGAAGGAGAGAATTGAGTGGCCGGAGGAGTAGAGATGGCATAAAAAATCCCTACAAAACAATGAAAAGAAAAATACCTATTTAGGGTTGGTTTTTTGTTTTCCTAGTTTTTAGATTATTAACATGCACTCCTCACTCCCACCAACTGGCCTTACAAATATTCCATGGAATATTTTTTCATGGGAGGCAAACATGGCTTAAAAGGTGAGATAAAGAGTCTCATCAAGAGACAATCAGATGTCCTTAAATTAGTTATGATACCCATGTCATTTTGTCCTGGACAGACAAGTCAAATCAAAGAAAATAAGATAATCTCACGTCGTGGAAATAATGCTTAAACATGATAATGACACTATGACGAATTGCAACCTCACTTTGCGGTTGAAGAGGAGATAGAGCATCATGTGCGGAGAATGGGACATCTTAAGTGGTGAAAACATAAGGGAGAAGCGCAAAGATCCAAGGCAAGAGTCAATACATGAAAGAAAAGAGGTGGAAATCATGAAAATGTGTCTCGCACCTTATTTCCATAGGTGGTGCTCCTTTTATTTTATATTTATTAAGTACTCAAGTGCATGGTTTTAAATTTCGACTGAAATCCGAAATTTTGAACCGAAATTTCCTGAACCGAAATTTCCTGAAATCCCATTTTTCGCTAAATACCAAATTTCGACCGAAATTTTGGAATTTCGGAAATTCCGGTTTGAAATTTCATTTTTGGGACATTTGTTTTTTTTTAAAAATGTTACAAAATTTTGGCAGAAATTTCGAAATTAATTAAATACTCTTTTTGATTTCTTACCAAATTTCGACCGAAATTTCGATTTTCCCAGGGACCGAAACCGGTATTTTAAACAATGCTCAAATGATAAGGCCCATTTCTTTTATATCCATTAGTTATAGACCGGTTAACTTTCGTGATAGGGTATATCTTTTAGGACAAGTGGGGTCCATTGGAGTTTTAGTTGGAAGTCTTTTAGTTTCATTGGGGTAAGTGATGTAAGCATATTTACTGGGGGTTAACTTTTCCTTGTTTCTAAGGAAAAGAGTCATAGTATAATTCGAAATTTCAAATGTTTCCACTAGTCCTTTGCCTCCAAATTTGAATCTCCCCACTTGCGTCTATTTTCTCTTTTTGTGAGGATCTTTTGTCCCACACATTGGAAATATAAGGGGCCCTGTTTAGTTGTAAAAAATGTGAAAGACGGTTGGCCATTTTGTGAAATACGAAACTCCGGAAGCCGTTTGTTTGCCAAATTTGAGTTTGTGGAAATTTTTTTACCATGGACAATAGTTTATTGTTTGGAAATGTTTGGAAACGTCTCAACGTTTCCTAATCACATCCTTTGAGACATTTAATAGTCTGATTGGTTACAAAAAGGACATTGGAACCGATACACGTACACTTCTTCGATTGTTTTCTACCATTCATTGGCCTTTCAACGAGCTCTCTTTCTGTTTGTTCTTTCGCGTCCGATAAGACGTGTTGGCAAGGCATCTGAGCAGCATGAGTGCACACCTCACCTTTTGGAGCGGAGTCATTTTATTGTAGAGACATACGCCGAAGTTCCATTTACACCACGGTTCTTCGTATGTGCGGGGTGATACTTAAGGACATCGAATTTAGATTCATATCGCGACTCCATTGATAAACACAACAGACAGACAACTTAAGGCATTTACCATTTAATTTTTGATAGGTAATAGGAGAGAAGGTGGAAACATAACCTTAAACATCACCTTTTGTACATCATCAAGCATATCGTTTGCTCAACTTAACCTTCAACCCATTTTTCATATGAAGAATTATAGCAGTTTTAGGAGACACAAGTTGGCCTTGTATGACTTGAACCTGAAAGTTATATAGTAAAGCAGCAACAACTGACTTCATTTGAGTGAAAGCCACTTCTTTACCCAAGCAAGTCCTAGGCCCTGAATTGAATACAAAAAACTTGTAGGATGGCTCAAATCTTATCCTCCCTTTAGCTGAAATCCATCTCTCTGGCTTGAATTCTAAGCAATCTTTGCCCCAAATGCTTTCCATCCTCCCCATAGCATATAAGGAGATCAAGATCTTCATACTTGGGTGAACTGTTTCACCGCAAGGAAGAACATCCGGCCGCAAAATGCCTTTGTGTTCGAAGGGAACGGGTGGATATAGCCGTAGAGATTCACACAAGGCTGCATGTAGATAAACCAACTTACCAAGATCTTCACTGTCAAACACCCTTGGTTTCTCTACACACCTATCTTGTTCTACTCTCAAATTTGTCTTCAGTTCTTCTAAAATCTTGCTTTCTACTATTGGGTTCTTAGAAATCAACCAAAAGAACCAAGTAAGACCTGCACTTGTAGTGTCTCTCCCTGCAAGCATGAAATTTAGTGTGGTGTCCCTAAGAAATGTGTCATATTTTGAACCAAAAGTTTCATTTTCCATTTTGGAATCCACATAAGATGTTAAGAGATCAGTAGCCTCGCCTTTATCTTCTTTCATTCTTGTGGGATTCCTCAAATCTTCTCTTCTAATTGAAATAAGCTTGGCTATAAAATGATCAATGGTCTCCCAAGCCTCAGCCATCTTTTTCTCCTCTCCTATCCTTAGCCACCTTAACAACTTCCACCAACTTTCCGGCACGATATGCCTGAAAAGTAACACCTCCTCTACATCATCCATGGCTTTTGCGAACGGAATTGTTTGAAATCCGACCGAAAGGCAACCGGGATCCACGCCGAAAACCAAGTTGCAAGTGCTATCAAACATCAACCTTTGCAACACATCTTGTAAGTCCACAACTTCTCCTTTTTGTGCTATGTGCTCAAGGACTGGAATAAACCCCTTCTCAATCTTTTCTCGGCTACTCTTAACTACGAATCGCCGAAATCTTTGGTGGTTGATGAGTGTGTGAGCCATTTTTCTCTGAATTCTCCATGAATCCGAATCAGAATTGAAAATCCCATCTCCGAGAATATCGAAAATTTGCAAGAAATCTGAACCCTTTGGGAAATTAGTGAAGTGGGTGTTAACAATGTGGTTTACATTAGCTGGATCACATGTTATTAACATTTTCATGTGAGCAAACCTTGGGCCATGAAACACAAAAGTGCACCCACTTTCTCTAAGAAGCTCAACGCCCCAATCATGCAAACGGTGACCATTGAGAAGAACAGAAGGGAACATTCCAAGGATAGGCCAATTCATAATAATCTGGTCTTTGCCACTCAAAGCGCGTATAAAGAAGAAACAAGAGATGGATAAAAGGATTTCAGGGTAGCTCTTGAAGAAGTTCCATAAACCCATAAACCATGATTCAGACTCCATTGTTTTACTTGGGATTTGAAAGAAGGCTATGGGGCTGAGCTTAAGATCGATCATGGGTGTCTTTATCTTTTTCTTTTTTTGAGGGAGCATTAATGGGTGGAGATATGTTAAGGAATACCTTTCATCTCAGCCAAAAGAGTGATGGAGATGTAGCTTTCCAACTTTTTTTAAGGGTAAATACAGAAAGAAGCCTCAATGATACCTTTTCAAAAAAAAAGAAGCCTCAATGATAGATGGATGGCACTAAGAGTGTCAATTTTGGCTCGGGCTCGGTAAAAGCTCAGCTCGAATCCTTAACGAGCCAAGCTGAGCCGGCTGGCCAGGCTCGTTAAGTTTAACGAGCCGAGCCCGAGCTAGGCCAGGCTCGGCTCGTCTCGTTAAGGCTCGTTAAGGATTTAATACACACACACACACACTAAAAGGGTTGTCCAGGGAGTGAAAGGGGGAGGCAAAATATGTCACTTTTTTTTTGGAACCCCATTTGTTACTTGTATCACCCCCTAGTGTAAAAAGAGTAGTCAAATTACACTAGATAGGGCTGTCCAGGGAAGATGAGGGGTGTGAATATATCATTGCCCTTAATATAACCCAAGCTCGGTAAGGCTCGCGAGCCTAGTTCGAGCCCGAGCCGAGCTTTTGAGCTTAACGAGCAGAGCCAAGCTGGGCCCAGCTCGGCTCGGCTCGGCTCGTTCACACCCCTAGATGGCACTTTCAAATCAGATCACAACAAGTGGCCCTTTTTACTTTTATATTTTAATTTCATTTTACATTTTTTTTATTATGTTTGTCGTTCTTCTTCTCCTTTGCCAGTCCTGTCTTTCCTTTTCCATCTGCTAACAAAAAGCAAGAGAAAGTGTCTTTTTTCCATTTAAATATCATTATTTTAAAATAATAACTATAATAGTATACATAAATAAAAAAGAGAAAAGAGTTCCTCCACTAGTGTAGTTAACTTATCTACACCCTAGGCTTAAAATACTATGGGGGCCACATTGTTCGGGTGATCCAAAGCATTCATTTGATGGGCCCTCACGTAGATAGGGT
This sequence comes from Tasmannia lanceolata, assembly GCF_043159265.1. Lineage (NCBI taxonomy): Eukaryota > Viridiplantae > Streptophyta > Magnoliopsida > Canellales > Winteraceae > Tasmannia > Tasmannia lanceolata. The sequence continues at coordinate 14,835,277 of NW_027518696.1, read as the reverse complement.
GTTCCTCAAAATCAGCTCCATAGGATCATCGCAACCCTACTATTTGTGGAGGCAAAACATGGACGTGTATAAACCTTCACAAATCTGCCCATTTTTGCCTCCATAGTTCGAAGGATTAGGATGATCCTATGGAGCTTATTTTTTGGGCACACTCTATCTATGTGAGGGCCCATCAAATGAATGCTTCGGATCACCCAAACAATGTGGCCTCCACTGTATTTTAAGCTAGGGTGTAGATAAGTTATCTACACTAATGTGTAAGAACTCTTTTCTCAATAAAAAAAAATATGCAAAATGATTTTGAAGTTAAATATCAATATTTTTAAATAATAATTAAAATACTAGTAGAAATTAAATAGTTAATGGCTTCCAAAAAGGCCTCAACATGTCACATTTGTTAATAAAATAAAATTAAAATAATACAATTTGCAAGTAGGAACCAATTTTGGTGGCATTGTAATGTCTTATGACTGGCATTGGATGCTTCATTTACTGAGAACAGAGCATCCAATGGTTTTGTGACTAAGCACAATGCTCAACTCAACTCAACTAAGCCTTTGTCCCAAACTAGTTGGGGTCGGCTAATGAATCCTTTAGAAAATTTTCATGGAGAAGGTGAAAGGATCTACCCGGCTCAAATTGACTGAGTCTAATCTTGACATTAGTAGGGTTCGTCTGCATGGATCATTTTCTTCCATTCTATCCTATCCAAGGTCATGTTTTCTGTTATGTTCCTAGCTCTCAAGTCTTTCCTCATTTTTCTATGAGTAACCACAATAGTAATAAAAAAAATTAAAAACACAGGTTTGTTACCATTGAATACAGTTCCTCTCGGAGAGACGAGGAACATGATGTCATTTTCCTTTTCCTAACTGTGTTTGAGTAGGTTTTCCTGGCAAACCAACAATCGTTGTCGGCAATATATTTACCAAATAACATGCCCTACACTTTCCATTTGCTTTCCTTTTCCACCGGACCATACATTCCACTCCATCGCTCCTTATATTTTCCCATGATAACCAACTAGGCTATGGTGAAAACCGGAGGTACATTTCCCAGCCTCATTATACCAAAAAAAAAAAAAAAAAAAGTGAACAAGAAACTTCAAAATGAACACAAAATCAGAAACTTCCCCGGATTGTGATCAATAAACAGATGTTAAAAAATATCAGGAACTTGAGATGATTGTAAATGGTGACTCATAAGTCCTTGTTAGAAAATGCCAATAAATTCGAGCATCTAACTTATTGACTAAAATAAATGAATGTATTATTCTGGTGGTGACTCACAAGTCCTTGTTCAAAGACGTGATGTCTACTGATCTTGTTTGCCAATACTTGTAGGGTTTTGCTAACGAGTGCCCTAACCCTTAGGGCACTCGTTAAGGAGCATTTAAAGCACCTATTTTCATGTACCCACACTTTTATCCTCAAAACACATTTATTATTAGAGAACCGTTTCCCACAATTTCATTTCTATTACGAGAAAATAACAAGAATACGCCTATGTCATAAAAGATAATAGCCAAAGTACCTTAACCCATTTTCCATGAGATTGAAATATTTTATTATTTTATATGAGATAAGTTTATTTTTGTCATTTTCATGAGATAGTGTATCTTGTCATTTTTATGAGATAGTGTACTTTGTTCATAGGATCGATGATCCTAACCTTCCAATCTATGCATTTTTTTATTATTGTGGTGTCCATTTTAAACTTCCTCAAATCAAAGGGTTAAGATCATTCTATGGAGAAGATTTTACGGGCCCACACTATCTACATTAGGGCCCAACAAATGAATGGTTGGATCACCCACCCAAACAATGTCGGCACACGTATTTTTTTCATTTGTTGGGGGTGTGCCCAGAAAATATTTTTCAATCCTAACCCCGATCTATGTAGTTTTTTTTATATTGCGGTGTCCATTTTAAACCTTCTCAAATCAAAGGGTTAAGATCATTCTATGGAGAAGATTTTATTAGAGAATAAAATTAGATCTGAATTAGAGAATAAAATCCGAGCCCAACAAAATGAATGGTTGGATCACCAAAAAAATGCGGCCACCAGTATTTTTTCGGGTTGCACGTAAGTGCAGAGCCGTCCACCATGTAAATTGTCTTGCATTAGATAGGTCTTTTTTATTATTTTCTATGAAATATAAGTGTATTGGTCATTTTTTTATGAGTGAGTGGTACTTTGATTATTTTCTGTGAGATAGGGTCTTTTTATTTTCCATGATATATGAGTTTTTTTTTTCTTTTTTCGAAGAGATAGGTGTATTTAACACTTTCCATGAGATATAAGTATTTTTGTCATTTTTCATGAGATTTAAGTAAGGATATTTTCGTTATCTTTTATGAGATAAGGGTATTCTTGTTATTTTGTCATGGTGGGGGTATTTTTGTAAAAACCAAAACCAAGCCTCTTTTGTTGAAATTGTAATTATGGAAATAAAATCTCGACTACTCGAGTAATAAATGTGTTTGAGGATATATGCGTGGGGTGTTTGAGGATATATGCGTGGGGGTGCATGAAAATAGGTGCTTTAAATGCTCCTTAACTAAGGGCACTCATTAGCAAAACCCATACTTTTATCCTGCATATGTATCCTAGTTAGACACCCTGTGGGTGACTAGGGGTGTAAACGAGCCGAGCCGAGCCGAGCCGAGCTTGGCCAGGCTCGGCTCGGCTCGTTAAGCTCAAATGCTCGGCTCGGCTCGGGCTCGAACCAGGCTTGGCTCGGCTCGGTCAGGCTCGGCCAGGCTCGTGAGCCGCTCACGAGCTTTTCGAGCTTCGTTATAAAGTTTCGCACAAATTGCAAATGTCACAAATTGCAAATGTCGCTAGCAAAAATACCGTTATAAAGTTTCGCACAAATCGCAAATGTCGCTAGTATGAAAAAAAAGTAATCATTACAAAGAAAAAGTAAATTAGCTGAATTTATAAAGTTTAAAATGAAAAATTACCAAAAAACGGCAGTAAGTTATGACAATTAAGAAAAAAATACCAAAAAAAGTTAAAAGTTATGACAATTACGGGAAAAAATAAATTTCGGCCGAGCCTGGCCTAACTCGGGCTCGGCTCGTTAAGGATTCGAGCCGAGCTCGAGCGAGCTTCCGAGCCCGAGCCAAAATTGACACCCTTATGGGTGACAAAAAAACGTATGACTTAAAACTGTTTGAAAAGAAAAATATGCATTCATTAAAAAAGAAGAAAAAAAGGGCTGGCAGTTCTTATAAATCAAAACTTTAAAGACAAAATTGAAAATTCGAATGATATCTCAATCTCTCTTGTATGTCTTTTCCTATAAAGGGGAAATAAATTGTTTTCATTTAACATAGCGGAAAAATACGAGAATTGTCAATGGGGGACACTCTTTTGAAAAATTATAAATGGGGTCGAAAACAGAATCTGCAGGAAAACCTGACCAAAATGCCCCTAGGGGTTATCAAGTCTAAAAAGGGGTTATCAACCGATTAACAGGTCTAAATATGATTTAACAACTCTAACATAAACAGGGCTATCAAATCTCGCTCGGGGATATCAAGTTCTCAACATGGTTATTGAGTCTCACAAGGGGTTATCAAGTATAAATAGGGGTTATCAAGTCTTTATGAACTTGATAATCCTTGTTCAACGTACTTGATAACCCTTAGGGGCATTTTGGTCAGGTTTTCACTGTTTACGTACTTGATAACCGTTTTCGACCCCCTTTATAATTTTTCAAAAGAGTGTCCCCCTTGGCAATTCTCGTATTTTGGTGTCCCCCATTGGCAATTTTTCCTAACATAACTGACATTGGTACTAGGGCTGCAACTCGGGTCGGGCGGGTCGGGTTTTGGAGAACCCAACCCTACCCGAGAAATATCTCGGGTCGGGTCGGGTCGGGTTTTTTTTCGGAAAACCCACGATTCCCAAACCCGGCCCTACCCATGATAAATCTCGGGTCGGGTCGGGTTTTTTCACGTTGATGCAATTTTTTAAGGAAATTTCTTGTTTGGCAAGGCAACTCAACTCATAGAAGTAGAAATTACACTCACATTACACTTGAATCAAACAATTATGTAATTACGCTCACATTACACTTGAATCAAACAATTATGTAATTACACTCACATTACACTTGAATCAAACAATGCCGTAATCAAACAATGTTGTAATTACAATCAAACAATGCTGAATCAAACGCTTGAATCAACTCAACTCATAGAAGCAGAAATTACACTCACATACAATAATAGTGGGTGTGTGGGTTTTCACTTTTAATTTGTAACTAACAATAGAAAAAAATGTACATACTATAACTTATGTAACTCGGGTCGGGTCGGGTCGGGCCCCTTCAAACCCGGCTCGACCCGAGATTCATGCGGGCTTTTGAATGCTCAACCCGGCTCGACCCAAAACCCATGAAACCTGAACCCGACCCAGGTTATTTTCGGGTCGGGTCGATGCGGGTCGGGTAAAACCCGGCTCGAGTTGCAGCCCTAATTGGTACATTGTAGAAGGCTGTATTTAAATATAGGACTTCTAAAACGAAATATATCTAGGCACCATCATTAAAAGCTATACAAAGGTAGCATAGAAAAAACATAAGCACTGAGCAGATGATAAAGGTATGCAGCTGAATACAGGAAGATACGGATTTGAACTCTGCACAGCCATAGTGTATCTTTTGAATGCGATAACATTTTTGCGCCATATTCTCCACCCAGAATCAATTCTCTTCCCGGTGATGTGCATCATGTACACATCATTAGCTACATCAAACCATTTGCTTTCTTCCAAATTCAGTTAATTCAAAATCCCATTCGGCGATGATCTTTTCGGTGACGGAAAAAGAAAATTAGGATTAGTTTTCATTTACTGCTGTTTCTGAATGCAAATTTTATGTGCAGGAATGGATAAAATGGCGGGGCTTACTTTGTTTCATCCTTTATGGATTGAACATTGGCAGAAACAAGAAAATCCATCGCTTCATCCGGATACAAATCCCCGTGCAAGAATTGTATATTTAAGCCATATAACATCGTTATCCTCACACTCTAATAGATAGCCAATCAGTTGTTAAAAGTGTGTTCATGTATACTATGTACAACTATGGTGTGTACAATAGTGTCGGGTATTATATATTGATTCTTCATATATTTTCCATTTCATTTACTTACCAATATAATCTCATTATAATGCAAGTCGGGACCTCTGGTCCCTGATGTATCTTTCATAGTATCAATGAAATCGTCAATTTAAAAAAAAAATGTCCAGCAAATTTCCTCCAGTACCTTTTGACTTCTTTCAACTTTATCCTCCAGTCTTATTCAATCGAAAAACCAACATATCTTCTGTTTATGCCAAGGATTGTCATCTCCTCCATGATGAGTTTCTTCTTGTCAAAGACATTACTAAAGCATGCCTTATCACATTCCTTTAATGACCATTGAGGTAGTTTTAGCAAAGTGTTCCCTTGATGCAACATAAAAACCTCCACACAAATGTCGCTAGCATATTCATGAGTCATAACCAACTAACAGCACCCTCGAAAAAGGCAATATTTGATAACATTACTTGTAGGGCTGCAACTCGAGCCGGGTAAAACCCTACCCGCATCGACCCGACCCGAAAATAGCCTAGGTCGGGTTCAGGTTTCATGGGTTTCGGGTCGAGCCTGGTTCAGCATTCAAAAGCCCGCATGAATCTCGGGTCGAGCCGGGTTTGAAGGGGCCCGACCCGACCCGACCCGAGTTACATAAGTTATAGTATGTACATTTTTTTCTATTGTTAGTTAAAAATTAAAGGGATAATTACATTTACACCCCTCTAGTTTCTGACACATCCACTTCCACCCCTATAGTTTAAAACGTGACAAATACACCCTTGTAGTTTCAATTTGTTTAAGGTAGGCCTCCTCAGCTGAAGGTTCGTCCATAGATTGAAGAGTTAGGATGATCCGATGGAGCTGATTTTTTGGGCACACCCTAACTATGTCAGGACCCATCAAATGAACGCTTTGGATCATCCAAACAATGTGGGCCCACATTATTTGGATGATTTTTTGGTAGTGTTTGGATTCGGGTAGGGGTCCACATTATTTGGATGATCCAAAGTGGTTGGAGACAGCAGCCCCACACAATCAAAGCAATGCTGGTGTAAAATGGTGGGCCCTACCCATTTAACTGGTTGTTCAACATTATATGCGTGGGAGAGAGAGAGAGAGAGAGAGAGAGAGAGAGAGAGAGAGAGAGAGGGAGAGAGGACTAACGAACTAAATACTTATTCCAACCTAATTTCTAGGATCAGGATTTTCTCACTCAGCGAGATTTTCTCCATAGGAGAAGAAATTCAGAAAATCGACTAATTAAAAAATGGTATGCATAGAATTTCAAGGGAAACAAAAAAATTTCATAAAAAACTTTTCTAGGAAAGAAAGGTAATATGAGGTGTGTAAAACTAAAATAGAACTATGGCCCCCAGTCACAAAAGAAAACCAAATAAATGTATGATTCATTCCACACAATACACATTAAATACTCCCAACAGATTCAAATCATTCAATGCCGTGGATTCATCTTTAAAAAAAAAGAGATTACACTGTAAAAGAAATCCAGACCTCTTGTGGCATCGTAAATACGCCTCCATTGAAGAGCTCTAATATGTTGGTGTTGCTTCATTGATCTCTCTACCTAAAAAAAAGAATAAAAAATGGTGCAACTAAGTTCCACGGTAGTCACGAGTGTCGTAAGACACGTGTGTCAGCAATAAATTCAAAGTGTCGGCTAAATCATAGGTATAGTGTCTTCATTCAAATAATTATTGAACACCAACTTTGTGGAAAACCACGTTCCACGGTTTTTTTACATTTGCTTTCTTCGACAATTCTGTTGATGTTCTATTTAAATGTAGTCATCTGTCTGTATTCAGTTTTTGCATGGCCAAGCTCATCTTAGATCTAATACCATTAATCTCTTATTACTGACTAATGTACTGTTTCCGCAGGTGCAAACCACCAAGTTCTTATATGGTTGTGCAGTAAACAGCTTCTTGCTAGAAACTAACTGGCTTACTGACTCAATTTTGTCAGGTTCTGTATTAGCACCCAAGAAGTAGGTTCTAACTTTTTTTACGTCATACATTTATTTCTTTGATGCTTCTATCATTTTTGAATGGTAAATATGAAAAGTTAAAGCTGTTATCGTCTTGCATTGATGTGATCTTAATTCTCAATCAACAACACTTATACACGAACTGTGAAACACTACCTTCATTTGAATCCCTGATTCTCCAAATTTTTAGACATGATGGTGGAATATCTTGAAGGTGGGAATTATAATATATTTTGAAGATTTTGAAAAATAGTAGACTGAATATTTTCCAATAAATACTGGAAAACGAGTGATGCCTAGCCTTATCTTCAAGCTTTTTGACGCTTGAGCTTCTGCTCTATGGCATGAGAGGGAGATTTCTTTGGAGTCTTGCTTTATCGGCCGTTTTGTTGCTGGTATGTAAGGAGAGGAGCTGAATGATCTTTAATGACTCTAGCAGAGGTGTGCCCAACATTCAGTCGTAGATCCTCTCTTTGAGGATTCATTGGGCAGCTGTGCTTCCATAATTCAGAGGTATTTAAGAGTTGTCTATTCGCTTTGGGATGTGATTCATTTGAGTGCTGTTGCTGTTTAGGTTGGCCATTGATGTAGTTCATCTTCCTAGAAGGAGTTGAAGATCCAAGGAAAGAGATGAAGTATGCAACCAAGAAGGGTGGAATATCAAAGCAAGTGCAAGAGGAGAAAACTCTCTCTCCCACAAAATTGGGGTCCACACCTAATTCAATAAGATGTGTTTTGTTTAAAATTTTATTTTGAGTGTTTAGTTAAAGTGATAGAGGTCAGTTTTGTTTTTTTGTCTTTTATTTCTTTTAGTTATAAGCTAAATTGATAGGACCCTTGCCATTTCTTTTTGTTTCTTTACATTATGAATCATAGGAAGAGAGTTTAAGTGACACTTGAATAAAAGAGGGCCAACTTTAGTATTCACACACTATTCAGGTCACTATTCAAGGAATTTTCGTAGGTTCTATTTTTACTAGGCTTTGATTTTATGGTGGGCGTCTATGTGAATGGGTTATAAATACCAATGTAGATCCGCTTTGGGGTCAGTCTTTTTTATGCGAATAATAAGGAAGGTTTTCAGAGTTTTCTTGGGTTGCAGCTTTGCTATTTTCTTTTGTAAGGTTATTGGAGGAAGGCACTTTTATTATTGAAGATCCTGGATACTTGTTCTCTACAAGATATTAGAGCCAACCTACAATTGTAATCAACTTAGGATGGATCTTTTGAATACAAATTTCAGCATTTAGATTTACTTTTAACGATGCAAAGTTCAGTAGTTGTGATTATTTTCTGTAATAATTCTTCTTTACATGGTTTGTTTTAAGATCTGAATTAGATTGTGAAGATCCATCCTTGGAGGGTTTGGATTTTTTAGGGTTAAATATTAGTTTTAATAACACAAAAATTAAAACTGCTTATTGATTCTTGATTTTTGAGGCTTCTTGGAATTATTTTTGGAGCTGCATATCATTCTTGAATTCCAAAAAAATTTCAGCTGTAAATCAGTTTGTGGTACATGAAAATTCTGCTGCATATTGTTTTCTTGAATCCTGAGGGCTTGGGTTTTATCTTTTACATCAATTGGTATCGGAGCCATGCTTCATAGAAAGGTCATGAGTGGCCGAGGGTACTGACAAAGGGAAAGAAAAAACCCCAGATGAGGTTAAACAATTTTAATGAGGTAAAGGTTTATCAATGATGTTTGGTATCATTCACCGTAAGAAATAAGGACAATGAATGGTCTGATGTGGTACTAATGGATACATTCAATATCTTACTCAGGAGACCTTGACAGTTTGATGGGGGCGCTATGTACGCTGGCCGGAAGAATATCTACATGTTTCATATAGATGATGATGGGCCATAGGGGTAGCCAATAGGAAATGAGGGTTGGTTTAGGGATTTAAGTGGTGTGCCATGGTCGAGGGCCAATAGCATATAAGGTACTTTTTTTAAGCGTTTAAGTGGTGGGCCATGGAAAGAATGAGTAGGGTAGTGGACGATAGGGCTGATGCAGACATCATCTCTCTCTCTCTCTCTCTCTTGCTCATCTCCTCTCTCTTGTCTCCCCCACTCTCTCTCTCGCTCATCTCCTTCTCTCTCTCGTCTTCTTCTCTTGAATTTTGAGCCTTGCCCTCTCTTTCTTGTCTCTCCCCATTGTGGGCCCCTTCTCGTCTCCCTCTCTTCCTCTGTATTTTTTGAGTATCGCCCTCTCTTTCTTGTTTCTCCCCATTGCTGGCAAAAGTTGAGCTGTGGAGGCCGGATCTGGAACCGTGGAGGCCAGATTTGGAGTATGGCTCTTTCGTGGTGGCTAGATCTGGGCCGTGGAGGTCAGATCTAGGGCCGTGGAGTCCTGATCTGAAGCTGGGGAGGCTAGATTTGGAGTTGTTGAGGTTGTGATGCTGGATCTGGAGTCGAGGAAATCCGCAGAGGTTGCCGGAGGCCGTGAAAAGCTGTGAGTTGCTGGATCCGGAGTCGTGGAAGGCCGGCTATAGGCGGAGCAATCTTATTTTTAAGGCCGAGGATTACTGGAAACTGTGGATTGCCGAATTAGCAATGTGGTTGATGAGTTTGGCTGTAGGAGGTTGTGGTCTCAATCCGGAATCAAGATCACAGGTTGTGGCCTGAGGACGGGCATGGTGGCCAGTGGCAATGGTGGTTGCCGGATCTTGATGACGGTGGTGGTGGTTGAGGCTGCCCCGACGGACATGTTTTCTGTGGAGGAAACAGAGGTGAGACTGGAGGTGGTGACCGCAGTGATTGGTGGTGGTTCGAGGTGGAGGCTGTCGGAGATCCGATGGTCGGTGGTTAGCCATCGTGCATGGTGAGGGTGCATGATAGCTCTAGGCTTTTGAGGGGGATTTTTGAAAATCGAATTCGCCATGTCGTGGAGAAGTCGGTGTGACGTGGCAGGTCACAATCTTGACTTGGGGGCCCCCACAATATGGCATTTTTGTTGGATTCGATACAATTAAGGCTATTGGGTATTGTAAGGGGTAATGGGATTTTTTTTAAAATGGTAAAGGGTTTTCTTTTGGGCCTAGGAGGATGCTCCTGGGCAATTCATCCTATGTAAATCTGGTGGGACTACTTGTCCCTATTGTAAAATTTGCTGGTATGAATATATTTGTCAATTTTCAAAAAGAATAAAATATGAACTAAACATTGAATAAAGATCCAAATAAAATATAATAAAACAGGTCCACATAACTACACTAATCCTAAGACTAAATCACATCAGTACGTCTTGACCAGCTCGGTCTGGGGCCTTCCCTTTTTCTTTAATTTTTCCTCTAAAATTGGATCACTTCTTATGGATTCGTTGAGAATGATTCTGATCTGGTTCAAGTCCTATTAGAAGTACAAGGCGCTCTATCCTCATGGACAAAAAAAGATTGCGGTCAAGTTTGATAATGATCGAGTGACATTGCTTTTGAAAAAAGAATACTTCCAATCAATATGAAAGTCATATCTTTTGCTATTTTTTCTCCTACTATTATGATCAAAATGGTTTTGGTGATCAACTCTTGGTAAAATTGTTGTCACAGTTTTGGGTAAAAGTGTTACTTTGTCCTAGCATTAATCTTTTAAAATCAAAGAGAAAAAAAAATATAGTGATTATTTCTAATTTAAATTATTCTCTTCCCAAGTTATGTGTCAATAGTAATTCTCGGATTAGTGTTTTCATGGTGATGTGGGTTTCTGCAGATACTTGATTCTATCAAATCGAGCAGCTGACAGAAAGCATATGAGAATTGGTCAGCCACACTGCCACACTAACTATACTCACATCTTCGACAGAGTAGGGATCATGCTCTATGGGAAGCCCAGTTTTTGCACCAAATTTGCCAAAATTATAAAGGTAATGTATCTCTCTTCAGCAATATACTTTCTAGTATTTTTTTAATGTTTCAATTCTGATGATTGCATCTCTTTTCTTATCCTTTCAATTCTCAGTGTTGTAATTCAAATTCTTCCTGCTAGTATATCTCTCAAACTGTTTATGAAGCTAAATAGATTTCCATGTCATTACAATGCAACCACAGTTGAAGAGCGGGGAAACTTCAAGGAAACATGATACTACCAAAATACCTCTTGGTGTCATTTCAGATTTGTTACTCCAGTTTTATTCTTTCCTGAATTTATAAAGAAAGTCTTCAAGTACATTTGTACATGCATAATCACAAATGCATACATTGATGTAAATAGATTGCAATATGGCAGAGGCAAACTTTGATGACCTCGAGAAGACCAAATATTAGAATCCCTCCGTCTAGCACTGTGTAAATGACGTGTATATGACATCTGGACATTTCATTTATAGTGGATCTCACCATAATTCAGGCCGTCTGAAAAAATACACTTATCATATGATCCTTCTGAGGATGATTTTCCCCCATTGAAATGTAAACTTCTGTTTATTTTTTATTTTAGTTGTCCATTTGCAGTTGCAGAATAGAATGAGTAGGATCATCTAATTCATGCTCACTGGATGAACAGTCTAGCCCTCTTGTATTGTGTTACATTGAGGATAATGTTAAGAGATAGGGTAGTTTTAACTTTTTAAGTAAGTTTTACATTGGTTGTATTATGTTATTCACGTGTGATTGTGTAGGTTAGAAAGAGGCCCATCATAGTAATGGCATCCTTGAATTTCTGTTTCATCAATACTATTTAAGGAACTTTATAGGGGGCAGTGGGGTTACACCACAAATCATCTCCTTCCCTATACTTCCTTTCGTCTTTTTTTTCTTCTATCTTCTCTTTCTTATACTCCATCACTTCGGTGGTCTTCTCCAAGAGAATTTTCTTTTAATTTTAACACATACAAATTTTCATGCCATTAAAAAAAAAACTTATAAAAAATTTCAATACCCTTCAAGGGCACCAATGATTTTAGCCAGTAACATATTGTATGTGTTGTATGACTTATTTTGTTTTCATCAACCACTTTGAAATACAGGTGTGACAACCCAAGAGAGGGGGGGTGGGGGGGTGAATTGGTCAATTAGAAATTTTAGGCTTAATTAAGGGAAGATTAAAAATTAATCTTCTAATTAAGCACTAATTAATCTAACCCTTGTTCAAATAGATTTATCAATAGCAGCTAAGGTTTAAACATTCTAATCATGCACATTTACTAACCCTTGTTCAAATGGATATCATAATTCAATTAGGGTTTATAACATTTAACTCAAGTGCATTTACTAACCCTTGTTCAATTAAAGCATAAACATAAGTAATGTTAGAGATTACCAATCACCATACGTGCAAGAGAGAGAGAGAAAAGAGACATCCACGAGGAACATAAGATTTATAGTGGTTCGGTCTATCACAAGACCTACTCCACTCTTCCAAGTTTACCTCATTGGGATCTCCACTAAAATGTTGAAGCCGTACACCCGACTTCTCCATCTCCAAAGAGAACAAACCCTTCCTGCACGAAGCCTTGGCGAGGTGACACACCCTCGCACATGATTCACCTTTCTTCAAGGGCTGAATCGGAGACCCTTGTCTTCACCTTTCTTCACGGACCAAAGAGGAGACCCTTGTCTTCACCTTTCTTCACGGGCCGAAGAGGAGACCCTCGTCTGCACCTTTCTTAATGGGCCGAAGAGAAGACCCTCAACAAAGAACAAAATAAAAAGAAAAACTCTCTTGCCTCTTAATAGGCTGATTACAACATTTGTAGATCACAATCACTCTAAGAAAATACAAATGTAAAGCCCTATGGAGTGCCTTTTGATAAGATGTAGAAATGGAAGATTAAAGAGGTTTTTGCTTTTGAAATAAAATGTTGAATCTCAAAGAGAAATGAGATTTGATCTTTCTTAAAATGTTCAAAAGCTTGTTTAGATAGGTTTTAATGATGTATATATAGTGTATTTGAAACTATGACCATTTGGGGATAAAACTGTAAAAAACAGGGTTGAAAAAGTCAACCTGTGAAAGCCCCACCGGCTAGTTTGCCCAACCGTCGCGGTCGACCGAGCTACCGCGGTCGCCCACTCCTATCGGGCGCCCTTTTATATTTTCAAATTTCTTACCGTCGCGGTCGTCCGCCCCCATGGCGGTCGTCCGGCGAGGCCAACCTGTTTGTTAAAAAATTCGGCTCAAAAACCTATCTCGGTCGACCGACCCACGACGGTCACCCACCCAAACCCATGATGGAGTGTTCCTAACTTTCCAGGGGCACCTCCGCGGTCGCCCGGCCCAACTAGGTCAACCGGCCTGATAAAATTCAGCAAGTGCTGGATTTCTAGCTACCTTGCCGCGGTCGCTTGGGACACCCGGGTCGACCGGCCCTGTGTAAAATTCCATTTTAACTTTAAAAGATCAGGGGCTTTTGGCCCATGGTCTTTGGGCTTAAGTCCTAGGTTTTCAAAACACATTCTTGGTTGTGTTGATGGTTTTCAAAGATGTAAAATGTTAAGTATAAAAATCACTTGAAAACCTTTTGAAAGTGCATTTAAACATAAAATCAAGAGGACTCCCAATACAATCTAAAAGATGTAAACCTTGAGTCTTCTTGGAATGTATAGGCTCAATTGCACTTTCTTGAACTTCTTCGGCTTTAGTGAACATCTTGAACTTGATTCGGCTCTAGTGACTTCTCCTCCAATCTTCAATGCATGTTGAGGTACATGAGGTGTCACCATGTCATGTTCAACTCCAAGCTCCTTCTTGACAATTGCTAGGAACTTGTGGGATCTTCATGATGAGCTTCTTAACTTGAACATCTTCAAATGATGGTGTCTTCACTGTGAGTGCAAGCTCTTGGTTCTTTTGCTTCTTGATCCGCAAGCCATGTGTTGAGAAGAGTTGTGTAATGGCAATTATGACATGAAATTTCTGTATACAACACAACACTTCAAAGCAACACATCAGTCTATAAATGCCAATCAATTTGGTTTGCTAGCATCAAAACAAGAAGGTAAGGTGAATGATTAACCCATAGAAATCCCTGGGCTTACACACTTACTGAATTAATTTATTACTAGTTGTACTTAGTCTTTAAACACAACCTTTTAGTTTTTCCAATGTCGTTTTATATGTGTAGACACCCCATTTTGACCGTGCCCTGTACCTCCATTTTTTGTGCATAACTTTTTCAAATCATTGTTTCTGGACCCCAAATTACACCCTGGGCTAGCTTAGGGTCCCACCAAGGTCCCTGTGAAATTTCGTCAAGATCCGTACACGTTCGCCTAGTGAACGAGCTAGGGCAGTGTCTTGGTGCAAGTTTAGAAGGGAGGGGGTGAAATACGTCATTTCCCATGTGAGGGAGGGCATTCTTGGAAATTTCTATTTCTTACTCTACAAGCAATGAGTAAGGGCCATTAGATCAAATGAGAGGGTTTAGGATCATGTAAAGAGAGGGGAATCTTTGCCCCATTTTCTACTTGGACCCCCCCCTTTCTTGTGCAAGAGATAGCAAAATACACCTATAGAGGGGGTTGTCCTTGGAAAATGAGGGTGCTAAATATTATTTCCCATATAAGAACCCATCGGCTAGGGTTTTTTTTTTAAGGAGAGGGGAGGAAGGATTTTCTTCATTTTCTCCTCCTAGCAGAGGAGCTCGATTTTGGCAGCCGCAAGAGGGGAGAAGAGCCCCATTTTCTGGAAAAGGGAGAAGGGTAGCCGCAAGAGGGGAGCCCCATCTTTGGAGCTGCAAGCAGAGGGAGAGAGAGAGAGAGAGAGCTTCATCCCCCGACCACCATCTCCGGCCTTCTCGCCGGAGCTCCGGCCTTCTTCCACCATTGAAACCTCTTCTCTTCTCCCAAACCCACCTCCGACCACCAACACCACCGCCATCACCTCCATTTTTCTTTTCTTCTGCAAAAATCCAAAACCTTTAAACCCATCCTCTCCGGTGGGTTCCTCACCGGAATCCGGCCGTGCCCTCTCCAACCGACCACCTTCTTTTTCTTCTTACAACCTCCTCCACCTCCAATCAGATTTTCGACCACCAAAGCCTCTCAACCACCAACACCGGAATCCGGCCAAAACCCATTAGAGCCGCCACCTCTAAAACCCAAAACCCATATCAAATTTTCCATCAAACCCACATCCACCACTTTCATCTTCTTCTGTTTCTTTTTCTTCTTCTTAAACCCCTTTCTTCTTTTTTTTCATCCACCACCCACCACCTTGTCTCCGGCCGATCTCCAACTCCGGCAACCATCTCCATCTAACCGGCCACCACCCGAAGCTCCGATCTACCTCTCCGATCATCCCGCCGGAATCCGGCATCCACAATCCGGCTATCCCATTTAAATCCGACCACTCCACCCTCGTCTCTGCCGTTCCATGTCTCTACCCCCAAACCCACTTCATTTCTTTGCCAAGCCGTATAAAAAAAAAGCAGAGGAGAGAAATTGCAGAGAGGGAGATTGAGGTAGAGAGAGAAATCTAAGAGAGCAGAGAGGGAGATTGATGGAGAGAGATATCTCAGAGAGTAGGGAGAGAATCGGAGAGGGAGAACTGAGAAACAGAGAGAGATTGAAAGGAGAGGGAGAGAGCCCACTTTCTCGCCGGAATCCGGCATCACCCACTCCCCTTGCATAAATCAAGCCCCACTACCAAACCATTCTCACTTGCATCCATATAAAACCCATCATTTATATCAAACCCATTTGGATACCCTCCATTTTTCCAGCAACCTCACCTGAATTGCCTCCATTTTCTCTTTCCCGAGCTCTATCCGACCTTAGTGTCCTTAAAACCCCATTACTTTTAGCTTAAAATTCAAGCAAAGGGAAGAGAAAAAGGAGTCTTCTTCATTTGGCTGCCCCCAACTGAGAGGGAGTAGAGAAAATCGAGCAGGAAAAGTTATATAGCCTCCTTTGTAGCTAGTTGGAGCGCTAGCAAGGAATTGATTTCCAGCAAAAAGGGGCGACAACTCCGGGTTTGAGAGGAAATTGTAATAGGAGGGAGAGGAGCTCGCAGTTTCAGTATTCTAGTGCTTCTAAAAAAAAGAGAGGGCGAAGGAGAAGGCTTTCTAATCAAAGAAAAGGTAAGAAGCTTTGCTCTTATCCTCGATTACAATTTTAATTTATGAATGCTATTTGTGAATTTCCATAAGAAAATAAGGCTCTAAGATAAAATAAAATAAAAAAACGAATTTTGTCAGATGCTTAGATTTCGTCTATCATATAAGAAGGATGCATTTCTGCTGTTTTGCAAATATTTTGGCTGAAATGTCTATCTGGGGTGAAGAGTTGTTCTGGGATTTTCATTGGAGCTAGAAATTGTGTCTGCATTGATAGGCACTTGGTAATCCTGTGTTGAGAATCAAAAATTCAGTATTTGTAAATCAACCAAAGATGTATGTTTAGCTGCATGTCCTTTTGATGCATGCAAATTCAGAAGTACCGATGGTTATAATGTTGCTGAGATTTTCGGTCATTATAGAGTGTAAACTAATGGAGTATCTTTTGGAATCCTAAGCCGAGCTTTTGACTAAAATTGATTGAGATTCTACCTTGGTGTTGTCACTGAATGGATTAGACTCTATCTCCTTTTAGTGTTTGTAAATCCAGTGTGCTCAAAATGCTTGCAAAGTCGATTTGGATGATAATTGCGTATCAGGCTTGTTTTAGCACCCTCATTCCTCAAGTACCTCTTTCCAAGCCCCCAAAAGTTAATGTCGGTCCTAATTGTGCTTTGTCAGCTACATCCCCCCCTTTTTTGCCCTTCAGGTTTCTTTGTATATCTTTCATGGGGCTTACGGGTTTCTTTTTTATTGAAGGCCTCACTTCTTATAAGGTTCAAGAGTTCCTTCACTTTCGAGATTGTTCTTCATGCGTTCTTTGGGATCTTCTTCGAGTTTCGATGTTCCATCATGTCTTGAGAACGCTTTGTCGGGTCAGGCGACGATGGAACGTTTCTTGAGCCAGCCTCTTCCCTTCCTGCCTTAGAGTTTTCGCAGGTTAAGGGATTCTCTCCTCTTAGAGTGTTTAGCCAGTTAGGACCGTTCCTAAGTGACTGATCGTTTAGTAGATCTTCTTGCAGAGTTTTTATCTGTCCCCTTTTGTTTAGAAGTTTACCCTTTGGGTTAGAGGTTTTTCATCTCTCGTTTATTTAGGGTTTTCCCTCGTGGGTTAGATATCGTCTCCTTTGGAGATTGATTAAGGCTCGTTAGTTTTGTTTTCGTCTCTTCGAGATTGTTCTTTTCTTTGGGATTTTAGTCCCCCCTGTTTTGGTTTCTTCCCCTTTAGGCTTTAGGGATCCCGTTTCCCTCTAAATTACTCTACCGCGATATGGTGGGTAAGGAGGCTCTTCTATCGGATCCCCTTTAGCCGAAAGGGTGTTAACACGCTTTTAATCATCAAAAACATTTAAAAATATCAAAAACATATAAAAATCTTTAAAAAAAATCTAAAGTGTTGAGTTTTATAGTGTGTTAGGAGAGTTCGTTTCGAACTACGTTGGCTTGATCCTCTTCCACGAGGTACGTAGTGCAGCTTGGGATTCTTATCCTAGGTCCAGCCAAACCTTTGTAAATAAATCTTTTAACCCTTTAAAAAAAAATATAAATCTTCCAAAATATTATTTTTCGAAAAGATCTTCCTCTAGAGTTAGGACTTTGTCATAGATAGAGAGTTTTAGAGTTATGAGTTTGTCTTGTGTTGTGTGGTTTGTTTGTGTTGGTGTTAGAGTTAGGGGTTTGTTACGCCTCCGTCCGGTCAGTTGACGATTCACATTGCCGACTGATGACTAGGTCTAAGATGCGTTAGTGATCCCATTATTTTTCTTAAGAAATACAGCCTAGTTACACATAGGTTGTAGGAACCACCTGCATTAGCTTAGGGCTAACCTGCATTTAGTTAGGGCATATAGGGTGTCCTAAAATCTACAATTCACTGGAATTTAAATAATCGTTCAAGAAGCTTTAATAATTAGTCCGGTCTTTTAGATCGAGTCTAAGATAGAGGTCTATGTATCTTAGGCATCATAGTTTAGAATAGGTGCGAAGAACTACGTTGCCTTGATTCTCGTGGAGGCGGGGATACGTAGGCTTCTTTGGATGTACATCAGACCATCCGAGGACTCGGGCTAAATCGTTTAGAGTCTTAGGATTTGTTGTGTTGTTATATTGTGTATTTTGTTGTGTTTTCTTACTTTCTTGTGCAGACCATATACCTGTAGCTGTAGCATGCATGTGTTTGTTCACCAGAACTTAGATACCAGTTAGGTATGTCACTCATAACCTAGTTGTAATTAGGCGACACATTTTTTTATTTTGTTTTGTATGTGCTTATTATTTCATCCTATGGTCATGCATGATTAGGTAGACGTCTTCCCGGGGATATTTGTTCCCATTTCACATGATTTTCGCCCAAAACTCTTCGAGGTTAATAATAAATGGCATAAGAGACCAAGTGTTCGCACTAGGGCGAATTGAGGGCGCTCTTCGGACCTTCTCCATTCGTCACCAGGCACGGACCTTTAGTATCTTTGGTTATCTATTGCAAACAGAGCATTTGTTTTGGTTCCATGGCGCATCCATGGATGGCGACTCTGAGTTATTTTCAGATATATCTTGGTTTCGAGCCCTGGCTCCGGATCAGGATGTATCTCTTTCTTTTTATATCGCCACTCATGCTATGCTGTGAGGGTGGCATCCGTTTCGAGAGTTCCTTGGCAGAGCTCTCCTTCACTTTGTGGAGATCCAGAGAGGGTGTGGGGACCCGTTCCCTCATCGTCCTCGGATCGGGGTCCACAATATGAATGCTTTCTAATTGCTCCAACCTACTTCCTAACTTATTTGAAGACTGCTACTTGCTCACGTCCCACTCCCCCTTCCTATAACTGTGATTATACCATGTTTTTAGATTGGCCCTTATGTGGTTTGAGATTATACTTGGTTGTTCTATGTATTGCTTTTCTTCATGATTAACCTCCAATCTATGTTCTTATTGTCTTCCCTTTGTCCAGCATGGAGGTGGTCAGGTGTTCAAAACTCTCCAGTGGTTGCTCCAGAGCTTGAAGAATGGGAAGAATTCTATGGGAGCTATTGTTGTTGAGGATGAGGGAAGAACATCACGTCACCTCAGGCAATGTGCTTCAGAAAACAAACTACAAATGATGGTTCGTAGTATTATTAACATGGTTTTTTTTCCAAAATAAATGAAAAAGAAAGAAAAGAGGTGCATGTCATGAATACATTAGCTTAAAAGTTTTGTTGAGAGAGGAGAGAAGAGAGAAAAATGAGAGAAAAGGTGAGTTGGAGAGTGTCTCCCCCTCACACACACACATATATATCAATAAAAGATGAGTACAATGACTACACTACCCTTAGATACATATATCTTTTAACAAGTTTTACTGCAATTCAAGCACTATCTTCTAGAGCATAGTATAATTTGCAGAGCTCTCTCAGGCATTAGTGAGCTCTAATGCTTGGCATCTAAGAAATTAACATTAACGACTATTTGCATTCACTGGGCATCCCGGGTTTTGAGGTACTTGGGTGCCTATGTTTTAATATCATAATAAGTTTTGGTGGTTCTTATGATATGCTAGTTCATAACATGCGCCGTCACTTATGTACACTTAAGACACCAAAGGAAACACTTACATGGACAAATTGGCTCTGGATAAGCAGGCAATGAACACACAGTACTATGATCTGTATCTCGTGCGGACACCCTTGTCTTTTGCGGTCTTTTGTTTCCCCGTGTAACACTTGAGTTGGAGAAAGATTTGGCTTGGTTTGATGCCTCATACATTTCTCATCTGTGTTTGCTAGTCTTGATAGCGAGATTTTTAATTTTCTTTATCAAAAATTCTGTCATGCAGAAAAATATGGTATATACATATGAGGAAAAGGATTGTACGCTCGAGTGTACCTAACCTTAGGTACGCTCGAGTGCCAAATCACATGGGTCCCACATTTTTTTTGGTCATCTAAACCATTCATTTGCAAGGCCCCCATCATAGATAGGGTGTGTACCAAAAATCAGCATCATTGAATCATCCTAACCCCTCCAAAACTGGAGGGCAAAATGGGCAGATTTGTGGACAAACAGTGTCTGTCCATTTTGACCTCTACAAATGGATGGGTTAGGATGATCCTATGGAGCTGATTTTTGGTATGCACCTTATCTATGATGGGGCCTTGCAAATGAATGGTTTAGATGACCAAAAAAAATGTGGGACCCATGTGATTTGG